>NW_026128121.1:0-35846 GCF_022985175.1 Labeo rohita | reverse complement strand
AAAAACCAGACTGAGATTAGTGAGGAAAACACATTTGGTCCCGGACCCATCCCATTTGTCCGGGAATGATATCTTGGGATGACTGACAGGGGGAGGTTGGCGGATTGGTTCGGCAGGAGGAGCCTGTGCAGCGGCCAGGACATCATGGTCCGCCTGCAGGGCAGTGAGATCCGAACGGAGACCCGTGCACTCCGCCCGAAGATCTGCGGTCTCGGTGCGCAGTGCGGTAATCTCCATCCGGAAATGCACCAGCTCCAGCCACAGACTCATAATTTCCACAGCCTGCTGCCGGATCACTCCCACCAGCTGTTCCAAATCCGCCGGGACCATCTCGGGACCAGACAATCTGTCACGGAGGCAAGACAGGAAATGAAAGATCGAGGAAAGGTCCCTGTGTAGCGTGGCGGAGAGCTCGAACACGGATGTGCACGAACAAGCAGGTTAACCACGCAGTTTATCTGAGAACGCTCCGACAAAGGAGTTGAGATTCCCACCAGGAAATCCGCGTTCTCACACGCACACAGACAAACACACAAAAGCTCCGGAGAGCGGTACTCACGTGAGTAGAGATGATGAGGGAAGAGACGACCTTCAAAAGAGTCCCGCATGAACTCAATGTCTGGTGCCAAACCAACCTTTACTTCCTGTTTATATATCCACGAAGATTACTTCTGGGACCTCGTGAAAATTCACAAGAGGGTAAATTCACAACAGAAGGCAGGAGCACACGCACAACACAGCATACATATTCACAATACCGGATAATGGAGCACAGGACAGACTACCCTTTAAATACTAAAGCAAATTAAGATAATTGACAAGACACACCTGAACGTAATGACACAAATCAAACATGAGGGAAAACTAGCTCATATATACATACAAGGGATAAATACTTTAAATATATTTAATTTAGTTAATTGATAGACAATGGAAAAAAAAACTGTGACACTTAACGTAGCCTATATTTGTTGAGTTTCAGTTTAGTTTTGTGACAGAAAGGAAACTCAAATGGCAGAAAGCGACATTCTATTTGTTTTTTGTTTAAGTTGATTTTGCTGGTATGAGGAAAGTTGAAGTAATCACGCCGGCACACACAAACACAAAACATATCAGTTCCAGGCTTCTAGCATTGGTAACTCACACCTCAGTTGGTACTTTATCAAAATAAAACACAGTGCTAGTGGGCTTTGTTTTCAAGTGCACAACTCCTGTTCGCTGTTCTTCTGTCGGCGGTTATCAAACAGAGTTGCATTACTGCGGGCGTCCCCTTCTGGATTGAGGGTGAATTGCCTGTATTCACTGTAAGTCATCATGCACCAAACCGAGATGTCTGTACTGTGACAGTTCGGTACGAATACATGTATCGTTACACCCCTACTTGTTGTTCAAAATCTGATTCTACATTACAAATACACTTTAATCTGAGAAATTGAGTAGGCCTATAGGGTAGTCCTTTCTTCAAAAAAGCTGGATGAGCATTTGCAGCATAAAAAATACTGTTTTTATCCCTTGTTTTGAAATATAAAGTATTCAACAATATTACTTTACCAAATCTGATTCATTAATTCCCTATGACACATAATTGATCAACAGCAGAATTTAGTACAGGAATGGGTGTGGGATCTTTTGACTTGTGACAGTGTTTATATCACCAGCATCCTGGTGCCAAATCTCACCACAGAAACTCCACACCTAGTGAATGTAAAACATCTAACATCAGAAGACATACAAACTAAATGACACATGTCTTTGTATTTGAGAACCAGTCTGATCACTATGAGAACAAACTTCAATGTCAGTTTAACCTTATAATACAGAAACACAATACAAAAAAATATAATACATACAATACAAATGCTCTGCTTTTGCATGTCAGGTACTTGTTGGATGAATTAATGTCAAACTGAAGACAAATATTAACATTATAACCATGAAAAGGAATAGATATAAAACCAATGTGTGCCGAAGAGTTCAATTTAATTAATGTAACCATAAAGCAAACACAAAATAACCAAATCTGTATGCCCATATTCCAGTAAACCAATATGAATGAAATTTGAATGGAAAATTTATGAAAAGCCTGTATGTTTGATCTTTGCTTCTCTGTTTCAGGTCAGAATGAAGACGACAAGATGTCACTGGAAGATCTACATTTCTGACACACTGAAAGTGATGATAAAATGTATTGAGATAAAGGAATGTGTGAGAGTTCAGAAAATGTTAAATATGTGACTGTAAGAAGTGTGGCAACATGCATGGAGAAATTTACAGTATACTGTGAAAAGGTTTAGACACTTTAGAAAAACAACAGACTGATTGATTCCTGTATTTATTTATTTGTTTATTTATTTTATATATAAATATATATATATATATATATATATATATATATATATATATATGTATATCTTGTGACACTTAAGACTGGAGTAACAGCTGATAAAAATTCAGCTTTTCATCACAGGAATAAATTCTATTTTAAAGTATGTTAAAATAAAAAAATTTATTTTATATTGTAAAAACATTTTGCAATATTAATGTTTTTTTTTATATTTTTAATTCAATAAATGCAGCCTTGATGAGCACAAGAGACTACTTTAAAGACTATTACAAGTCTTACTGACCCCAAACTTTTGAACGATAGTGTATATATAATATAAAATAATGTATTTTATTTTAACATACTTTAAAATAGAATTTATTCTTGTGATGAAAAGCTGAATTTTTATCAGCTGTTACTCCAGTCTTAAGTGTCACATGATCCTTCAGAAATCATTCTAATATGCAGATGTATTATTAGAATGATCAATGCTGGATAATATCAACAGTTGTGCTGCCAAATATTTTTTTTCACCTGTCATTTTTTTTTTTTTTTTTGTAACAGAATTCTTTCATGAATAACAAGTTTAAAAAGTACAGTGTTTACTCAATATATATATATATATATTTTAACAATGTAAATTATTTATTATTAACTTTTAATAAAATTTTAATTATTAACTTAATACATCCTTGGTTTTGTAAAAGTATTAATTTCTTAAAAAAAAAAAAAAAAAAAAAAAGAAACAATAAAAATGTACTGACCCCAAACTTTTGAACAGTAGTGTATATATATATATATATATATATTATGTATATATAATATGTATATATTATTTATATAATTTTTCTTATTTTGTGAGAACACTCACATGCACAGTGCTGTATATTTACATGAACTGAATAAGACAGAAGCCAAGAACCTTACTGAACAAATATGAAAAATATCACAGAAGCTGCACAATTTATATGTGTAATGAAAATGATCAGTATATTTGTTTTATTATATACTTTTGTTGTATAATATTTAATTAATACAAGAATAAATGAATAAACCAAAGTCCTTTGTGAGTTCAGCTCTATTATCACTCACTAAACACTCTAATGTTGTCCTTTTGCCACATTTGCATCATCGACTTAATTTACATTTTATGTGGAAACAAATGCAAATCCTCTTCTAGGTTTTATAAAAACAATCTCACATCTCTGTTGCAGTGAAGTCACAGTATCTGCTCTTGTATGCAGTTTTCTAAACACTTCCTTAACCTCTGACATCCAAACACAGTATTTTTATGTAGTCAGTATCTCCCACAATGAGAGTTGTTGCTGACAATGCTCTCACCCCAGACTACTTCTTTCTTGTGCGCTGAAAACTGCTGAATTTTGATATGTAACTTGTCACACACGACTGCTTAATTACAAGAGGAACAGACTGAACAGAGCTTAAAAATTAACAGAATGTCTTTACATACACAGGGGCTCTTTGAGAGCACAAGGCTCTTGATGGTTTAATGTGAAACCAACTGTATCTCAGCAGCAGAAATCTGTAGAGAAATGGGACTGGGCTTCTTACTTGTGGCAGTGTTTATAACTCCTGGTGCCACAGCAACACTACTCTGATAGTAAATATAACACATTAAACAATGGCATCAGGTGACACACCTCTGCAAACTAAAGGAGACAAAACTGAATCTACATATTTATGAACCAGTCTGACCAGACTTCAACAGCATTGTGTCCGAATCTGCTTTAGCTTGAACAACATTTCTTTTACCGCACTTCTGCATTCACATATCACTTTCTTTTTCATCCACTGCCCCCTAGAGCCTATATGAAAGAACTACATAACATACATAACACTCACTACAAATCTATATACAAACAGCTTGAATATTACAGCATCAAGTCACAAAACAATAAGAAAAAAAAAAAAAAAAAAACTGAATGCTTCAGTATATTTCAGAAACAGTTTTATGAGAAAAGGCATCGGAAATCCATGTGCTACAAAAACAGTATAATGCTATAAATGCTAAAATGCTATAATAGCCTACACATACAATACATAAAAATATATCAAAAAAGAGCAGTACAGATTTCTGAGGTTAGCCAATGCAGAATCACAATAACATTTAGAGCTCAGGGCACACACTTCATACGCCCACAGCAGGTTATGATTGGTCGATTGAGAGGCTCAAATCTGATTGGCTAAAGAATTTTATTTTGTGCACGTGAATTAGGTTTCATACATGTGAATTGTTAGGCATGTGTGCATCGTGTAGTTGCGTGAATTATTTTTGAGACCAAATGCCTCCATAAAGTGGGAGATAAGACAAATGTAAGTAGCTAAACTAAACATTATTTGACAGCTGCTGTACAATAGAAATTTAAACTACAGAAATAATCAGGGATGCAGATTAATAAATGTTGTCTAATTTCACAATTTTAAACTGAAATAGTCCTCACTTGACACAATTCATTCCAACTGCCCACTAACATGGTTTTAAAACTATTTATACAGAATTTTTGGCCTTCAAACGTGTTAAAATGAACATGTAGATTAGGAAATCTTGCATACACTGCCTGTTTGCTTGGTCACAGCACAGATAATATTCAGCCACAGAATCTGAATGATTTCTAAGCAACACTTCAGATCTAAATAAACCATATGATTAATTATTTCAGTAAAACCACTTTTTTTTTATTTTTTATTTTTTTTTACTCAACAAGAACATACAGAGACAAGATACCAGACGCAAGACTGACAGACACAGGGTTTTATTTAAAAACTTAACTTAATAAAGAACATCTGTAAATATGTAATAACAGGAAAACACTGCAACAGAAAACAATGGGCAGGAATATTCAAATGCTTTAGACTACATACTAGATTTCTTAACTTTACACTTTAAATCTGTAATAAGTTGTTTTACATGTTGTGTAAAGGTCTGATATTAAATATGTATATCGATATACAAAAAAAAAAAAATCATGTCATGAAGTACAACAGTGTTCACATTTACAATGCTGCTCTTTCTATTTGACATTAAAAACCTGAGATGCATAAGAGTAAAGATTTTAGAAAACCACTCGAGACAAAGGTGACAGATGCTGTTTATCATTGGCTGGCAAACAATGAAGTGTGGAAACCAGTGGAACAGTGGTTTTGGTTTAACACTTCAGTTGAGTTTATCTGTAACCTTATTCAATGTGCATGAACACCTACAAACCTGAAAAACACAAAGCATTGTTTAATTTGTATCTTTGTTCTATTTATTTGTTTGTGCTTTTGCTTGTAATTTGTATATGTATTTTTCTTTTGACTGTTCACTTGTCATTAATAATGTTTGAAGTTTATATTTGTTAGACTAGTAGTTTTTGCTCAAGCTGTAGTTACCCCAACCCCACTAACGAGCAGGTTTCTGTCAGTTATGAAGTTGACCGATGGAAGCCAGAAAAGAGCAGAAGCAGGAGACGAAGTGATGATGGTAAAAAAAGGTATAACAGAATTTATTGAACAGTTTTAGTTGTGTATGTCTCAATGTTCAGACTTCGTCTGGGGAGTACAGCTCAAAGAACAATGATATATCAAACGGATTCAACATCCCATAAACCTTGAATTTCCATAAACATCCCCGTTATCTATTTCTTAGACCAAACAATTCATGAAACCCTACAATCATGGAACTGAACAATAATGAAAATGCATAAGCAAGGAAAATAATAAGAAATATAAAATATAAAAACATATAAATGAATAATATATATGTTGCGATTTTAGCTCAAAGGGAAATGTATATAAATAATTACAATTAATTATGATTAATTACAATTACTTATATCAGCTGCCAGTAGTAACTGTAGCAGAATCAATTTTCCATCAACTAATCTGTTCGCTCAGCGAACATTCAGTATAATCTTTATATCAACTCTAAGAAATGATATTTTCTTGGCCACAGAAAATAACTTTCTTAAAGTACCATTGCATTAGAGCAAGTAGCTCGAATCGGAATCGTAAAGGGACATTAATTTGCAAGGCAGAATCAGAATCAAAACTCATGTAATTTGTGCACAATAGTTTATTAACGAAGGACTAACACATAACTAATCTAAACAAACAAACATGAAATCACTCATACATGGGGAAGGGTCAGTGAGAAGCAGTTAGAGAGAGAGAAGGAACATGAAGCTATGGAAAAAAAAAAAGTCAGTTAACCACCTGCTGTGAAACCATCAGTGCTGTCTACAGCTTATACTAAACCTCTGTATTGTTTAGTTAAATGTACGATACTTGCATTGCCTTGGTCGTTGAACAAGTGTCCAAATGCAGTCTCTGGTGACGGTCTTGATGGTTGGAGCAGTGGTGGTTTTGGAATCGTGATCACGTTCTTCTGGGTCCGAAGAGTGATGAACTCCAAAGATGTTCTGACTCGATGGTGACTGGGAGTTTCATCCCATGTGAAAAGTGAAGAAGAACCAAGAGCTGAGAGGGACTCAGCTGAAGTCCTGTGATCCTTGGGGAATGGAAAGACAAGGCCGCAAGGCCTGGCGCGTGCTTAGGGAAGTCCTGAAGAGTTCTAGCTCATCTTCTTAGGTTCTAAAAGAACCACTGACTGACTGAGGCGAGTCATGAAAATGAATTCAGGAGTTGAGTGGAAGTGTCTGGCTCTTAGTGGTCGAGAGCCAGTGTTGGGCCTGTCGGGCCTGCCAGGCACGCCCTGTGCCGGCTCAGGCTCCCCGTGGGTTCCTCCACACGGGCAGCAATCGGTAGATGTTGCAGACGAGTGAAGAGAGGGAAGAAAGGGAAGATGAAAAAAGAACTAGGAAGAACTAGGGAGGCGGTCAACCGTTTGCCTTTAAGCTCTCTGGAGGCTGCGCCTCCAGGAGGTCCGCGAACCAATGGTAACTTTCACCTTTGAAGGGGAAAGTTTATGACTCTTTGTCTGTGAGCATGGTATTTTGCATATGTAATTCGATTGGGTGTTGATGCAAAAACTACTAAGGTTTCTTAAAACACCAACATGTTGCAAAGGTATCAACATCTAATTTACACCATCTTTTAGATCATTAAAATACGAACTCAAAGAGTCCAAGCATGACATAGGTGGGTTACACTAATACATGCATCAAACAGTAGAAAGACAAATACAAATACAACAGGCAAAATTAAAATACAATGCAGTAATACTGTACACAATGACCTGGGCTATGTGTGATAGGAAGGTCAAAGAAAGGTTTGTCTGTGAATGAGTAGGAAAGAGTCCATTTCTATAGGCGTTGTGTCTTTCCTATAGAGAAATGTAGTGTGGGAGATTCTCTCTACATACTTGCAGGTTGTAAAGTTTATCTGATCTGGCCGAGGTATTCTGGTGTCCATGGTAACCAGGGGCCTAGTGGGCCATTGGAGACATCTCGGCAGACAGTGTTGTGGATTGGGCAAGGGGGTCTGTGATTATTTGTTAATTTAATGAATCATTGATTTAGCGAATCAAATGAACCATTGTGTGTCTGATTGGCCCAAACGCTACATATATAAATAAATGAATAAATGATAAATACTTAAATAATCAAATAAATAATTAAATATGAATTATGTGAACGACTAATGATTGTAAAATGATTATGAATAATTATGTAAATAAATTATTATAAATTAAATTAAAAACAAACATAAAATTTAAACACACCACAATAATTTGCATGGAAGGATCTAAGGATTTTTCACTTTTAACAAATAGCAACATTGAACACATAATGGTAAGAATTAGCAGCAGCCTTTGACCTCTTTTCAGTTCAGTTATTTTTACATACAAAAACATTTTTTAAGGATAAATGCAAATGAACCAGATCAAAAACTTCACATCAGACTTGATAACTAAAGGAAATGTGTGTAAACTTTTTCCTGGCTGCTAATTGTGAAAATATTACATTTTAAATAATTAGTTTAATATTTTTTCTATTCAAGACTTCAAGTTTTATGTCTATACAGAAATGTACTAAATAATATATTTTTTTTTTTTTACTGTAAAAGTGTGACAACTTGCACCTGTTCTCCCCAATACTCTTGACATTGTAAAACTATTTATTCATTAGGAAAATCCACATCATATCCAAGAACATGTTATATAATCAAACACAGATGCTGTTGTCTTGATGACTGTTCTTGGTGTCACCTTTTTTGTACTGAAAGAGAAATGTGGAAAACAAGTAGCATTTATTCTGTACTTAACCTAAAATGAATCCAAACAAAAGTCTACTATAGTTTGTTAGACTTATAGAAATTATGATCCATAAATAATCCTCAATAATTATCAAAATAATAGTACTGCACTTTGGTAACAATTTTAAGATTTTAAATAGTTTCACATATTTACCTTATTTTACTTGTAATAGTTTTAAGCCTTGATATGTAACTTCTGTGTGCAAATCAGCATTATAAACATGTTTTTCTATCCGCTTTGCTTTTCCAACAGCAAAAACTAAGAATGAAAGAAGAATTTAGATTCATTATATTTAAACTTACAATATATATGGAGACACAAACACGCCAAACTAATTGTCAAAAGACTAAGTAATGAAAAACATTTTCACCACTTTACTGCAGAAGAACATCATATTGATATTTTCAAAGACAGCACCTCTAGTGTTTATGTAATTTGCTCATTTAATTTAAGAACAACTCACCGATCAGCAGAATGAGCAGAAACACATTCGTCAGAACAGCTATGACACTAATAATCTGCCATTGTGTTTGACTTTTCTCATTACAGTACATCGCAGTATGATTGTGACACTCAGTTAATTGAATCAATTCTGTAATAAAAATGTTTTTACTGGAGCACAATGACAATGATGAAGATTTGTAAAATTGAATTAAATATTGATAACTGATTCATCTCTGTGTGGAGCGAACAATAAGAGCCTTACGTTTTTCTAATTAAAAACTGTAGTAATAAATAATAAATGTAAATAATCACACTGATTATCAGAATGTTTTAATTACTACAGGAGTAAATGAACTCACCAGTGATGTATATTCTGGTGCTGTTGCTGAGTTTTGGAGGTGTGCGTGTGTTCATACAGTAATAAACTCCTAATTCATCAACAGTCACATTATTTATAACCAGACGATGTTTAAACTGCACTGAATATTTCTTTCTGAATGTTTTATTGTGGTAAAAAGGTGACTTTGGTTTTGAAAATGATCGTAGAATCAGTGTTGGAGGATCTGCTGTTTTCAGTAAAATCCAATGAACCTCATTTTCATCACATTTGATCCCAAATCAGTTAGAAGATCTGACACTGCATACTGACAACAGATTAATACCACTGTTGGAAGAAAAAAACAAACAAACAAACAAACAAAAAATGATAAAAGTTTGTCCTCAGTAACGAAGGGCCTCCTCACTTATTTCATGTATACGAATTTCACGAATGAGGCCCCAAACACACCAACTATGTGCTATTTTACTTTTGTAACCCTTATCTTACTGTCTTTCTCTCTTATAGTTTAGAGTTTATTTCCCCCTTTACAACCTGTCTATGGGATTGTGCAAATTCAGTAAATAACGAGTCAAACTGATGTTTGTTATTCTAAAACCATGTTATCTTATGCTTGCAAATGTAATCTATTTTTCAGAAAAAGAAAAAAAGCAAGTGCACATGAAAGAAATGTTTACTGAAGAACCAATCATGTGAAACAGAGAGAATTAGAATTAGTAAAAGTAACTGCTGCCATCTAGTGGTAAAACCAGAAATCTTTGTTGATTCATGATGACATTAAGTGGAGAACTACCATTTTTCAGCCTCCTGAGGGCAACAGAGGCCCCATCGACATTTATGTTAAACAAAGTGTTCTGAAAAATTATATTTGGTCGTTTTTATTAAGCAAAAATATCATCTATGACATCTATCATATCATCTAAGTTTACCAACTTGAATGCGTATTAGCGACTTTTTGCAGGGTAGGTTTCAGAATAGCACCAGATGAACTAATCGGAACTCCAGTTCTGTGTACATACAATACATATAAGATTAGACTGATGAAATTTGTATATAGAAATGTGTTCAGAGTTGAGATCAGCTGCAGCTCTGCAGGCTGTTGTCAGAAAAGCACAACTACTTGTTGGACAGAAACACACCAGCCACAAAATTAGAAACTGCTGTCTTTATGACCATTTTTGTCTTTGTTTAAAGAACCTTTCAGTTTACACTTTCTTTAAAACACATTCAGAACTTATTAATTGCAGTTAAAGTAGATGTTTGTAACAAGTTCTCTGATTCATCAAGCACCTAAACTCATTCTTGTGACACTTGTAGACTTTATATACACACACAATTCACATCTGAGACATGTCTGCATGTAATCTATATTGTATAAAAATATATGAAAATCTAATGTTAACTGCAGATCTTATTTTACTCATAAATTGTAAATTGCCATTCTAAAAACTTAAAAAAAAAGCAAACCAATGGCTTGAAAATGCAAACACACTAATTTGTTTAGGAGAACAAATTGACAGCTCATTTACACATTCATTTATTATGTACATATTTGTCTATTATAGTTAAACATGTCTTACAAGAAGTCACTAAGGTGTCCTTGTAAGTGAGATAAATAGTGCAAATTAGCTTTTTAAAATTGTTGGCAGGAACAAGCTTGAGTAGGCTTTTTTTATAGCATCAAATAACTACCTCATGATTTTTTTGTTTGTTATTTTTCTATATAATGAATATAATTGTAATATAATGAAGTTATCTGTATTTAGTATGTGTGTAACATACAAAAGGGTGATGATAAGGTCAACACACATTGAGGTATAAAAATTCTAGACTGTTTAAAAAAAAAGCGCTGTTATCGGATTGATATTGGTATCAGCTGATACTTAGAATTTTTGATAACGGATCAGAATCAGTTCTAAAAATGTCTGCCCTAGTACAGAATCCTCAGGGAAAGTTACAAATTTGCTTTTTGCCAGCATTTATTTCCATTTTTTTTTTTTTTGACATTGCTTTTTAAGAAATGGTGTTTAAACATCCTTAAAACAATATAAATTCAACTGAGCAAAACTGTTTAAGATATCAGCCTTGTTTTGAATTAAGTCATTAAGCATGCAAACAAGCACAAAAAAAAGTTAATTGTTTCATTTACTGTCAATTACAAATCTTTCTACCATTCAACTAAGCTAAGAAGCCTCTTAGTGTGTTTGTCTTACTGTGTGGTGCATGCCCTCTATTTGATAAAACATAGACCTTGTGTAAATGTTATAATAATATAACAATATAATATAAATGTGTATCATATCATCATGAAAACACATTAAAGATAGTTATTTCTGACTAGTTTTTAGTATTTGTTTCACCCTCATTACTATATGGCCAAAGACATATATCAATAAATGAATGTGAAAATAAATGAGATAAATGTACCTATAATTTCTTTCTTTCTTTCCTTTCTAATCAGCACTCCAGTTCCACTGAGGAAACTGTTCTGACCATAGGCAACACTGTAAAAAGATAGACGATGCATCTCCACTTCCTTCCACTGTAGGAAAGTGAAGCCAAAACATCTCAGTATTGCCGATGCATCCGGCGTCTGCGCAGTAGAGATTTGTTTGAAACGTGTCTGCGCAGTAGTCGTGAAGTGGAGCAAAAGTCCCAGTATCAAAGACCCAAATTCTCGCAGACCCAATTGCAAGATCACAACCATGATATATATATATATATATATATATATATATAGTTTTTCTTATTTTGTGAGAACACCTACCATGTACAACATTCAACCAGCAAATAATGACTGAAAAAGAACAAGGGAAACACAATAGCTAAAAAATGCAAGGAGGTAACAAGTTAACTAAAACCTGTGAACTAGCAGGAGGAACTACAATGAACCAAACGACACAGGGAACAGGAAGTATAGAAAAATTCCCAAAATGACACATGAAACAAATAACAAAGTGAGAAGTGGTTATTCTCACTTATCAAACGTGCTTATTGTTGTAAACACTTTGATGCATTGTACGGTTAAGCAGTGAGTTACATTGTTGTTCGAGAAACACACCTCAGAACTGTTCTTATTAGGATATTTTAAAAAACAACACCAGTGACAGATGACACACCATCCCCTTCCAATAAACTGGTGTTTTACAAACAACAATTCATACTTCTGTGTAACTGGCAATGACTTTACATTTCTATATATTTCGTTAGCTGTCATAAGGTGGATTCTGCTCCTCCCATCTCAACAAAACTCTGTGTTTCCTCATCAGCTGCGCAGTCTGTCAAACTTCTGTCAGGAGTAAACACTTCACTTTAACACAGAGAAGATGAGAAAAAAAGAGACTGAAACTGAAAGACAAGATGAGCTTGATAGAAACAGATGATTTGATTGAAATGAAGAAGGAGAAGAAGATGTAATCAGCCGCTCCTGTCGTCCCTTATCTTCAGTAGTCACAACAAAGTAAGATCATCCTATTGTCATCCAGATCAATCTATTGTAATGAATTATGTGAGGCATTTTAGTTATGCTTTACAGAATGCTGGCTACAATCTACAATGCTTGACTCTCTTTTTGAGGTACTTGGATTCACTTTTGTGCAAGCAGACAGGCATAAACACTTGGGGAACCGCAAGGGGAATAGGATGTGTGTGTGTGTGTGTGTACTGGAAGCTCATTAATACGGCACTAAACTAATCCAGAAACTCAGCAGCAGGTTTCAAAAAGCAAGGCTAGGAACTATATCTTAGTGTGTACATCAAGATACAAATAAACAACCTTTTAAATAACCCAGTATGCGAAGGCTTTGTTAAACCATACTGTTTTGGTTTAAAAAAAGCATGTAAAAATTCTGGTTTACCACTAGATGAAGCTGGTATGGTGAACCCATAAACAAATGTCTAATGGTTTTTAACAGATCTTGGGTCAGTTTTATTATTCAGTTAATTTTTAATTCATCTAAGGATCGTCGCCACATGATAACAAAAAGAACAGAGAAGAAACAATACTACTTAAATACTTCTATAATTGGCCTTCCTAAAAACACACAAAACAAGAAATAAGTTGAATAAGACACAGCTTTTACAGAACCTTCATATTTAATGGTATTTAAGTTTTTGGTAGAAAACATTTAATATATTTCACCTTGGTTTGTAAAAGTTGTTATTATACATGTTTGGGCTGAGTTTTCATTGCATACTCTGTCATTGTCACTGGGGTGGAAACATGTTTGTACATAAGGAGTCCATTTTGGTACCTTAAAGGTACATATTAGTACTTAAAGTGTACATATTAAACCGTGTAGGTATAAAAGTGTATCTTTTGAAAAGGTAGCTTTTGTACCTTTATTTCTGAGAGTGGATTTACACAATTTTATTAACCATTCCTCTGAAATTGAATTCCAAAGTAATGTAAAAAAAAAACAAAAAAAAAACAAAACAAAACAAAAAAAAGTATTGTGTTATAAATGTACATCAATACTACTACTACTACTACTACTAATATTAAAGAAAAAAATAATAATAAAAAGCTAGATTTACAATGTTAATAACTGTGGAAACACATCAAGACAGTGTGAAGCAGGCCCTTCATTTTCCAGTGAAACTGGTACAATGTTTTGTAGTCTAAGCAGTAAAGATGAAAAACAAAATTATGCTTTTGTCTTGTATTGGTGAACATAAGCGTAGACATGACAGACAGATGACTGGAGACACGGTGACTGACAGCAGAGACACTATCAGTATTACTGATTGTGTAGAAGTTGAAGATTACAAAAATGTAAAAAACTTGTAAAAGTCAACTTCAAGAATTTTGAATATGCTGAAATTTGGGTATGATTAACAAATATCTAGTGTGCATTTCATATATTTCACGTGGTTATCGTTGATGTCGCATATGTTTGATGTCATCTTTGTGCGCATGGCATATTGATAAGGAAGCTGCGATACTCTCCCAAAAAAAAAAAAAAAAGAAGAAGAAAAAGAAAGCATTTAATCTAAAATTTAGACATATTTATATCAACATATTTCAACAAAACATTAATATTATTGGAGAAACATGACAATCAGGTATGTTTTAATGTTCTAAGTGAAATGCTATTTTTGGACAAACACGTAAATGAGGCCTGTATACGCATCCGGCCTTTCGTGTTTTTAAAAGCTTCGCTTAAACCACATTGAGGAATGAGGTAGCAATTAGCAATCTTGAATATCATTGCTTGTGCAATTTTATTTGATAGTAACTTTTTTTATTTTTTTGGTAGTCTCTCTGTTCAAGGTATTTAATGTTTTGTCTGTAAGATAAGATGCGTGAAGATCCCCCTCACGAACATTCACTGCTAAACTTTCTATTTACAGATATCTGCAGCATGTACAGGATAATGATACAAAATTCACTGTATTATTAAAGGAAATTCATGTGTGTGTGTGTGTGTGTGTGTGTATATATATATATATATATATATTATTTAGTTGAAAACGGATGTATTCACAATTTAATAAAAAAGATAAATAAAATGATAGAATCGTGTAAATCTAGTGTAAAATTAAATTAACTTGACATTATCAAGATCAGCAATAATAATTTTCATTTTGATTACATAATAATGGCAATATATACATGTCAAAGTCAGACATGCCCCTTTGCCAGCTGTGATCCCTGGTTACTGGTTTAAACTTGGCCCAGGTTTTTAAAAGATTTTTGGGTCAGCACACATTAATAGCTTCAACAATTGATTGCCAATTAACTTTAGAATACAATGAATTTAGCCCCAGATTATGCAGAGCTGTAATAGCTGCTAATGGTGGATATTTTGATGAGATGAATCTTTTTGAAAGTTTTTTCTATGTATAAACTCTTTATGTAACAAAATATGTTTTTGTAGTTTGTGTTGTCCCATATCAGTGCAAAATTATCACAAATTAAAAAGGATTCATGCCAATATTGTCCAAAACCCCACTTTTTACTTTTCTAAACTTTTGGAGGGCAGTGTATAATGTAATATTATTACATTGTATTATTATTACATTATATATTAGTGTTAAAATAGCAATAAACTGTATTCAGATTCAAATTAATTATCTATGTGATAAATAATGAATATGTTTGAGATGTCAGTCTAATTACAAGTGTCACAATCTACTGCTTTTTTACAGTTTTTTTTTTTTTTTCTGTTTCTGCAGTTGCTGCTTCTTCTGTATATTTGTAGTGCTGATAAACAAAGGTGAGCGCAAAACAAACTACATTTGACAGTTAAATTCATGTATCATAAATAATTGCCAGACTGTGTGTTTACAGATCTAGTTTGTGTGATTTCAGTGTGTCCGCAGGTTACAGTGGAGGCTGTTGTTGGTGGTTCTGTTGTCCTGCCGTGTTCGTCAGCTAAACGTGATCTTAAACTTGAAGACATTAATGTGCACTGGAGACAGAATGACGGAATACATGTTTATGACATTATTAAAGGCAAAGATTTAATGGCAGACCAGGACCCACAATGCAAGAACAGAATCAAAACTTTCCCTGAGGAGTATGTGAGAAGAAATTTCTCCATCAAACTCACCGGTCTCACTCACGCTGATGCAGGAAAATACATCTGTCATATCACACCATCAAATGAACGGAAGACTGTACTGCTGAATATCAATGGTGTGTGGAAACTAGCTACTAGATTTTTTTTTTTTTTTTTTATCTAAATAGACTAAATGATTGATCCAAAGTAAATTGTCTAGTGATGTTTTAGTCCAAAAGCTGCTGCATATAAATGATAGGGATCTGCAGTGCTGTAATGTTGTTTTCTCTCATACTTTTTTGTTGCAGAACCAACTACAGAAAAAGGAAAGAAAACTACTGATCAACAAAACCAAGAGGAAATCAGACCAGACAGTTTTAGGAATTCTTGGCTTTTGATCCTGGTTGGCACTCTGTTACCTACACTGTTTATACTTTTCATTGTAATCTTTAGACAAAAGATCTCATGCTGCCTTATGTCAGGTGAACACTGCATGCGTTCAGACGCTCATGAGGTTAACTGCTGATGATCATGATGAAGTGGATAAAGAAGGTAAATGACACAGATGTGCAGCTTTGCGTACTGAGTTGTGCTGTGCTGCTGAGCAGTGAGTGTGTTACTGCATTTTCCTCATGTGCACACTTCATGTATGCTTTCTGACAAATTCAAGCAGATTCCCCAAATTTTTCAGCATTTTTAAAAATTGTTGTAAGCTTGCAAGATGCTCATCACTAAATCACTATGGAGAGCTTGTAGTCATATTTTACAGCAGCTGGTATGATTTTTGTTAGGAAACTGCATACTTTCATTATTTTTCCCTGTGTGTGTCATGTCTGTAAATGATGAATGATAAATGAAAAATCAGGCTATACCACTATATGCAGCTGACAATGTCATAGTAGCTTGAAGTCTCAACAAATTAATGTTTTTATTTTGTTTGTTTGTTTTGTTTTTTGTTGTTGTTGTTGGTTTTATTTATTTATTTATTTATTGTGTAGCAATTTGTGTAGCATTACATTTGCTGCTCATTGACATGATTCACAAATGTTTATGTTGGTAACATTGCCAGTCTATGCTGTGTTGATCTGCTTGCCTTTAAATAGCCTGTTAAATGGATAGTTTACTCAAAAAGTTAAATTTTGTCATTAATTACTCACCCTCATGTCGTTCCAAACCTGTAAAACCTTTGTTCATATTTGGAACATAAATTAAGATATTATTGATGAAATCCGAGAGCTTTCTGACCCTCTGTAGACAGCAAGGGTCCTACCATGGTCAAGGACCAGAAAGGTACCAAGAACATTAACAAAATAGTCAATCTGACATCATGGTTCAACCGTAATTGTATGAAGTAAGGCTGTGCAAATATTCAGATGCAATTATCATGTGCATCTTGTCAGTGATGCCAGTTCTGTGATTAGGTGTCAGCTGTCAGAGCGACGTTTGAGCCGTAGTTCACTGACAAGCTACGCAATATCACGTTCATTATCACCTCTGATAATGAACGTGATATTGCGTAGCTTGTCAGTGAACTACAGCCCTAGTATGAAGCTAAGAGAATACTTTTTGTAAAGTATAAATAAAAAAGTAAAGATAAATAAAAAATAACTTTATTTAACAATTCCTCTCCTCTGTGTCACCCTAACTTCTTAAAAGTTACATATTTATGCTTTAATAACTATTTTTATATTTTGCACTGTTTGATTTATTTTTCTGACTTTCATGTAAAGTGTTTTTAAATACCATTGTATATGTATTACTGTACTCACACCTTTCTGGTGCAGAAGATAATGTTTTGTACTGTTATATTCTTAATGTATAACAGAATGAGACCTTGAAACATGGAAATGAGAATATTTTTGGCTGAAGATAAAGGAAAATGAGTCTGTCAATATGTATGTCAATTCTGTACTAAAGTGTTTTATTTTATTAAATTATTAGGTATTTACAGAGAATGGTGTTTCATTGTATGCTGATGATGTCTTTGTTTAAGACCCAATAAAATGTTTTAATGAAATGGTACACACTTTTACTCACTTTTATATTAAAATCTAATTTTTCCATTATGTAGAAAATGTAAAGGATAAGGAAGCTGGTTTGGCTGCATTTGTTACCCTGGACCACAAAACCAGTCCTAAGTCGTTGGGGTATATTTGTAGCAATAGCCAAAAATACATTGTATGGGTCAAAATTATTGATTTTTCTTTTATGGCAAAAACCATTAGGAAATTAAGTAAAGATCATGTTCCATGAAGATATTTTGTAAAATTTCTACTGTAAATATATGAAAACTTAATTTAGGTTTTGAAATATATATTGTTAAGAAGTTTATTTGGACAACTTTAAAGATTGAGATTTTCTCAATATTTTAATTAGTTTGCACCCTCAGATTCCAGTTTTTAAAATAGGTGTATATTGAACAAATATTGTCCTATCCTAACAAACCATGCATCAATGGATAGCTTATATACTCAGCTTTCAGATGGTGTATTTTTACAATTTTGACCCTTATGACTGGTTTTGTGATCCAGGGTCACATTTAGTCATCACTCTCATTTTTTCCAGTTCCAGTTTATTCTCTCAACATGTAGGAGTAGACATTTCCCATGGTAACAAGTGCTGGTAATTGTTGGTTTCTGATAACCCCTAAACACATATAAACAATTAGTATAAATAAATCACATACATAATCAAAAAACACAAACAATGGTGAACTTACATAAATCAACCTCAAACTCAACAACTCCACACAGGCCATGTCTGAATGTAGAGACAGCTTCTCACACAAAAACACTTTGAGACTTAATTAGTAAGAAGTGTTGTAGAATTTTCCTTGCTGCAGAATTTTCCTTGCTCAAAATAAATCGCTCTGAAGAGGTTTTGAAGTCAGATAGACCTTTATTAACAAGTTAACAAAAGGCAGAGTAATGTTCGAACACCACTCCAGAGTTTCGTCTCAAGCACACATATATACATCCTGAAGCATTCCATATTTGCCCTGTTGTATTTTTGGACAAGGTATTTTTTATCATATATGAATTCCTGAAGGTTGATCAATAGCTGTCATGTATTTCTAGCTCCTGAACAGGTTCGTTCCAGGCATAAGTGTTTTTCAAGCTTTAAATAGTTTTTCTTTGCTCACTGTACAGAGTTAATACACCTAGTCAGATGATAATAGTAGAATAATATCCTCTTATGTATAGGCATAATTCTATGTTTTATATTGATTCAAGATTAATGAAAATCTTCTACAGAAGTCACAGGTGTTCTTAACACGACTCAGTCAACCAATTAGGATGCAGCAGAATTTTCTACAGCCACTCCCACATATGTTAACTGTAATGATTTAGTCCACTGAAGGCAAGTTTAGGATGAACCCAAGTGCAGTTTATTGAAGTAATTCAGAATGCAAACAGAGATGAGACTTGACTTGAACAAACTTGACATAAACAGACTTGACTTGGCATGGACAGACTTGGCTTAACATGAACAGACTTGAACATAAACATAATCTCACCAACAGCAGGTTACAACATGAATGAATGAGGCATTTACGTTGTATAAAGCACTTTCATTGTGTATTGCCATTGCCATTGCCAGACTCAGCCCTGCTTAGTTTCAGTGGGCAACCAGTCTTGGGCTGCAGGGTGATATAGCTATGGATAACATCAATACACGACAATGAACAATGGCTTCATGAGGGCTATTTACATCAAACAATGAGGGTTACATGACAAAAAACAACCAACGAGAAACATGACACATGAACAAGGGAACTAATAGCAGGAGGTGTGTTTAGGTTTGTTCGACTTAACGCAGCACTGCGCAGCTCTATCAAATTCTGACTTGAAGCAGTGCATGCCAGTTAGAAATTTTGTCTGACTTGAGACGGCGCTGACGCCCTGTGACTGTCACGTGTGGGATCAAAGTACCACGATAGTGATTCGAGAGCAGCTGACTGACTCTGATGACGACACAGCTGTTCCACAATTGGCCAGATTCACCACATGACAATAACCACCCCTGCTCTAGGGGCATCAGATTCTTCAAAGCCATGTTCAACATGGCAAACTTATGGGGGTCATCACTCTCGAAATATGGAAATGAAAGTCTTTCAATAAGGGCTGACCTTGAGGACTGTAAAGCAGGCATCACTGTTTGAGATACAGTTGCCACTCTCAGAATGGACATATGCTGATCAGGTACCATCTGTTGTAATCCAGTTTGAAAGAGTGCAGATGTTTGATTTATACCTCTTTGGTCCTCTTGAGGAACTGAAGCAGTGATATCTCCGGATGTCAAAGGATTCTGAGCAGACATCATGGATGGATTAATTTGCTGCTCCATAGCTGTTCTAGTTTGATGTTGCAAGGGAATTTGCTGAGATTGACCAAGAGATGCATAAGAAAATCTAGCTAAATAATCTCTAGGAGGCAATGTTGCAACTCTTGAATATATACAATTAAATGGAGCATGTGAGCTGTAAGATGAATATACTGGAGAAGGGAAATCAGGCAGGTATGGAGGCCTTAATCCTCCACTTCAAAAGAAGAGCGGCCAACTAGGAGACATCCATGGAAGGGCATATAAAATGCATTTCCCTGCATTTGATCAGGAGGTAAAAGGCTTTGATCCCTTCCTACTTGATCAGTGGGATAAAAACTGGGATTCATTTGATGATGACTGACTGAAGATAGCCATAGAGGACCATTACATTGTGGAGTCAAGCCTGCAATAATTACATTTTAACCCACAGCAGATTGTGGCCTGACATTCTCTGAGGAAGTAATCTAATAAGTCTAATACTATAATCACACAAGGATCGGAAGGCTGCAGATAATGTGTCTCTAATAGCCCTGTAAAAGCAGATATGGAGGAAATAGACACTGAAGAGACAGATGCCACATCCTGAGATGGAGGCAGAGTAATTTGTCCACTAACCTTTGGTGGTGTAGAAAGCACATTTCCCTGCTTAATGTAATGTTGTCATATACATTCATATCCTTCATCATTTGTCCCACATCCAACAACATTCCCCTTTATCTGTTTAATCTCCTCAGACAAAGACTTCACCTCATTTTGGGTTGCAGTAATGGAAGCTCCTTGTGATGTAACCTGCTGGCTCACATCCTTTGGCTCTTGTGACAATTGTCCACTTAGATTTGACTGAGCAATCACATAATCTTGGTGCCATCTTGGAGGCTTTACAATCCTTGTTGAGTGTTTTGGTCTTACACAGTCATCCTCAGTCTCCATTCTAGCAGCCTCTCCAGATCAAAGGACCATGTAGAAAATTGAATGTATAAAGAAGATGGTTTGGCTATTGCTACTGGAATGGTCACTGACAACGTTTCTCTTGGTGAGTTTTGATTGTGGAGATCTAAAATGCAGCTTTATGTACAACTATCAACTTCTGGTGGATCCTACATCAGGAGGTTTTTGAGACTCCAGAGACACCTGTAGCTTTAAATACCTGTTTGCCACTTAACAGTGGCATTCATTTGTCTGACAGAAATTTTCCTTAATATGTCTGACTGAGTTTTTCTCTCTTCTGGATTTTTCACAAATTGATAATCTCCATTTAATTGTTGTGAAATACCAGTTATTCTCATGCCTTTTTGTAGACATTGCACTAGTCTGTAGTTTTTATCTTCAGAAAGATCTTTCTTCCTCCTCATATTGCATTAGAACTGAGACCAGGTTAATAATGTAGTGCAATCTCTTTAGGGTTTCCCTGACCAATTCTGACCATTTTGGCACATAGGTGAGATCCCTATGCCCCCTTCCTGACCTCACAACTTAAACACTCAAAACTTAAATACACTGACCAATATTATACACACAACACTTTTGTTTTTGCCCCTATTTTTCATGAGCTGAACTCTAAAGATCTAAGACTTTTTCTATGTATGCAAAAGGCCTATTTCTCTCAAATATTGTTCACAAATCTGTCTAAATCTGTGTTAGTGAGCACTTCTCCTTGGCCGAGATAATCCATCCACCTACAGGTGTGGCATATCAAGATGCTGATTAGACAGCATGATTATTGCACAGGTGTGCCTTAGGCTGGCTACAATAAAAAGGCCACTCTAAAATGTGAAGTTTTATCACACAGCACAATGCCACAGATGTTTCGAGTTTTGAGGAAGCATGGTGACTGCAGGAATGTCCACCAGAGCTGTTGCCTGTGAATTGAATGTTCATTTCTCCACCATAAGCCATCTCCAAAGGCATTTCAGAGAATTTGGCAGTACATTCAACCAGCCTCATAACCGCAGACCACATGAAACCACCTCCACATCCAGCATCTTTACCTCCAAGTTTGTCTGAGACCAGCCACCCGTACAGCTGCTGCAACAATCAGTTTGCATAACCAAAGAATTTCTGCACAAACTGCCAGAAACCTCAGGAAAGCTCATCTGCATGCTCTTCGTCCTCATCGGGGTCTCGACCTGTCTGCAGTTTGTCGTTGTAACCAACTTGAGTGGGCAAATGCTCACATTCGATGGCGTCTGGCACTTTGGAGAGGTGTTCTCTTCACGGATGAATCCTGGTTTCAATGTACAGGGCAGATGTCAGACAGCGTGTATGGTGTTGTGTGGGTGAGCACTTTGCTGATGTCAGCGTTGTGGTTTGAGTGGTCCATGGTGGCGTTTGGGTTATGGTATAGGCAGGCGTATGTTATGAACAACGAACACAGGTGCATTTTATTGATGGCATTTTGAATGCACAGAGATACCGTGACAAGATCCTGAGGCCCTGATTAACCCCCCCAATACACTAAAACTGCACATTTTAGAGTTAACTGCACTTTTTATATTGTGGCCAGCCTAAGGCACTGTACTGCCAAATTCTCTGAAATGCCTTTGGAGATAGCTTATGGTGGAGAAATGAACATTTAATTCACAGGCAACAGCTCTGGTGGACATTCCTGCAGTCAGCATGCCAATTACATGCTTCCTCAAAACTCGCAACATCTGTGGCATTGTGCTGTGTGATAAAACTGCACATTTTAGAGTGGCCTTTTTATTGTAGCCAGCCTAAGGCGCACCTGTGCAATAATCATGCTGTCTAATCAGCATCTTGATATGCCACACCTGGGGTGTATGGATTATCTCTGCAAAAGAGAAATGCTCACTAACACAGATTTAGACAGATTCGTGAACAATTTTTGAGAGAAATAGGCCTTTTGTGTACATAGAAAATGTGTTAGATTTTTGAGTTTAGCTCATGAAAAATGGCGGTGTTGCATTTTGCGTGTGTTGCATTCATAATTATGGTCAGTGTAGTGTTTCTAAGGACTGATTTGATACTTCTTACAAATTGTCTGAACAAGCTGTCTCTTAATAAGGACTGAAATAACAAACGGACAGTGGCAGAACTACAGCTTATGGTCAAGGATACATCTGGGATTTCATAGACCAAAAAGAAAAAGACAAAAAAAAATAATAATAATAATAATAAAAAAATAAAAAATAATAATATATATAAATAATATAATATATATTGCCCTTGTATGTCAAACATACAGTCTGTTTTGCTGTGTTTTCAGTAAAAGTGAAAGTCTAAACATGCCTAAAACATTAAGCTGAGAATTGTTCTTAAGCATTAACTACAAAATAAAGAAATGTCTGTGATAAAAACAAAAAACAAGTATTTATGGTAATAACTGGTCTAATATAGTAACAGTCTCTTAGGCCTTTGACTCTGTTGTGTGGCGCCCTCTATTGGATAAAAACCTGAATCAACATTTTGAAATTTACATTAACACATGAGCCAAACTTCAAATGTCAAACCAAATGGCATTCATATTAAAGAGATAGATTTACTTTCCTGGTAATAGTATCATTCAGTCTAACCTACTTAAAGTGTATAAAGAAAATTGCAAGAACCAAAAACAAGCCCAATAAGACTGAGGCCCTTTCAGTTTCTCTAATGTTCATACCTGCATTAGCGCTAGTGGTGAAATCAGACTCGGTCTTTTAGATGATTGACCTTTTCCTTCCTCTTGATCCTGATTTTTGTTTTTATTTTATTTTATTTATTTATTTATTTATTTATTTGACTATGTTGTATCTTTCATGTGGACTCGTGTGAAAAGTCGCAGCATTCTGTCTAATCAAGATATGATGATTCAGTTTTAAGGAATCTATAGTAAAAATGTATGAATTCAGACACTTTTCTACTACTAATAAAAAAAAATATGTGTTTTCCACTAGTTTTTAAGCTTTTGTGCATTCTGCACAGGACACACATGTAACTGCTAACGATCGGCCCATACGGCAACAAGAAACCCAGCAGAATTTCCAAATTCTGCATTTATCATGTAAAATAGGTCACATATGAAAACACATAAATAATACCGGTTAGAGTGGTGAGAATTTACCAACAGTGGTCTGAGGGGTGACAAACTGCTGACAGGGTGTTTTGGGGGAGCCTTGGAGGAGGTTTGACCTCTGGACCCAGGGAGGTAACTGACCAAGATGAAGCTGGCAGTGGTGGAGACTGAAGACTGAAGGGACAGAGCAGAGGGCAGAGCTGTTTTGAAGATCAGCTGAGGTGGAACCAGGTTGAAAGAGGACTGCAGCGGAGCTGGAGTGACTGAGGATCATGGTGGTGCTGGAGGAAGAGAGGAACCCGTCAGACCAGATGTTGTGGAAGAATGAGACACAGATGAAGGACCAGAATTTTGTGGTGCAGACAGGGTGACAGCTAACCAAGGCAAAGTTGGAGGGACAAGGAAGCACAGTGGAGCCAAGTGGATGATGGCCCCAGATGAACCCCCAGCAAAATGAGCAGGAGCAGGCCTACAACCAAGACAAATGAAGGAGGAGACTTGGGGGAGGCTTAGCCTCTGGACCCAGGGAGACGACTGACCAAGATGGAGATGGCAGAAGTGGAGACTGAAGACTGAGCAATGACAAAGGTCCTGGAGGGCAGGGCGGAGCTGCAGTGATGATCGCCTGAGGTGCCAAAGGACTGTGGCAAAGCCAGAATGACTGAGGATCAAGGCTGACCTAGAGGGAGAAAGATACCTGACAGAGCTGAAGGTGTGGAAGGATGAGGTGCAAATGAAGGGCCGGAAGTTTGTGGTGCAGACAGAGTGCAGACATAGACGACTGACCTAGGTAGAACCAGAAGGACAAGGAAGCCTGGTGGAGCCAAGAGGATGACAGTCCCAGGTGAAGCACAGAGACTGAAGACTCAGGGTGGAAATGACTGGTTTACAGACCTAGGAAGAGTGATGTGCACTGAGGTCCTAGGTGGAGCTCTAGGGTCGACCATCCTGGGCTGGGCTGGACTGGACTGGACTGGTGCAGACTCAGACCAAAGCAGATCTACATGAGCTGAAGGGCTGAGAAGAAGCAGTGCAGGAGGACTGGAAAGTGCAGATGGGGGTGAACAAACAGGCTTAATGGGGCCACACAAATAAGATATACAATTCAAGTATGGACTTAATAGAGGAGAATTGAGTCTGACCAGGATCAGCAGAGAGGGAAGGGACTTGGCACAGAAGAAAATCAAGACATTCAGAATTTCAGGCTGGGGAACACACAGTCTCTCAGACCTCTGCCATACATAAACACCAGAAGATGACAAAAAGGCAAAACAAAAAGAAAATTACCCTAAAGTAAGTCACATCGCTCTGTGTATTCATTTTATTTAATAAATATCTATTTTTTCTTTATTATCAGTATATATATATATATATATATATATATATATATATATTTTTTTTTTTTTTTTTTTAATTTCTCTTCACTATTTTAAATCTTTTAGATCATCAAGAGAACCTGAAGTACAAGATGCTTCCAAGGTAGAATCTTCAAAATGGAGATCCTGTGATGATTTGTTTATTGTGGTATTTCACCTGAGGAAAAGGACTACATGAAAATGATTACAAATTTAACCTAAACTTATTTCCTCTTCAAAGTCAACTGGGGAATCAAGAAGGATGTATTCCAGCTTCACCAGTCTAGTACAGCTCTTCATCAAAGGTGGGTAAAGCATTCAAACTTCTAGTTGTATTACATTTGTTCAGTAATAGTGCCTGTCACAAAACTATAAAATGGCATAAAAACTAACTGGGAGGACTGGTGGGTGTATGTAAGCAGTGATATTGAGAAGAAGTTATTCTGCTTTGTTTAGAAGAATATTGTATAATTATGTAAACAAACAAACAAACCAATAATATTTTTTTAATATAAAAAAAGTGACCTCTTTTGCTCAAATGATTTTGTAACGCAAAAGGTACATAATATAAAAAGGTACATAATATGTTATAAATTATATACAAAACATAGACTATTATTGGTAATTAATATATATTTCTAGTCACAATGAAAGACAATAAAAAACTGACAAAATAAATAAATAAAAATAAAATCAGGTTTATTAAACAAGGAACAAACAGGCACGACAATGTGAACTAGCCACAAACAACTACTGACAACTGAGGGGTAAAATAGAGCTACTGTGTAACAATGTAACATATTTTAGTGACAGCTTAAAATTAATATTTTTTGGGCAAAAAAAAAAAACATCAGACCCAAATTTTTCCTATCGTCCAAAACGTGCTGTTGTTGATAATGTTTATGAATTTTGTTAACGGATAATTATAAAGGTACATTTTGTTAAGTATTTTAAGTATTTTTAAAAGTATTTTTATTTCTGATCATTTCACCTGGTTACTGTTGACGTGGCATGTGTTTGACGTCATCTGTAGGATGACGCATGGCCCATTTTACCGGAAGAGTTGAAAAAGTAGTATTTCACTATAATTTCTGAAATATTTATGAGCAATATAGTCAAATAATATATATATATATATATATATATATTGATCATATTAGGCCACCACGATGAACAGGTATGTTTGATGAGTTCTAAATGCTGTTTCGACGAACACATATTTTTCAAAAATGAAGATCTAATGTAGCGATAGTTTGCTGCTTGTTTGGCCTTCTGAATGAATAATAAAGATAATGAATTTCAAACGAAAGTGACTGAACCAATCATGTTTTTATTAATATAAGTAGCCTACATATACATATAATTTTATATAATATAGAAGTAACGTTAGGCTATTTTTATTTTATTTCAGCCATGTCAATTTCATGAATGAAAATTTGCTTATCAGTGCATATCTTAATGCGCGCCTACGGTATATCTAAAAAAAAAAAAAAAACAAGATGCTGCAGCCAATGAGCAGCCGGCGGGGGCTGGTTGCCAGGCTGCTGCAGGATGACTCAACCTCGCTCCACGGACAGTTTTTTATGTTTTATCAGACAATAACTATTTAAGATTTTGCTTCAGTATAATTTTCGGGACAATTAGAGCGGGATTCGGGATTCGGGACAGCAGCTTAGATTTCGGGACTGTCCCGAATTTTTCGGGACGTCTGGTCACCCTATGTGTAGTTAGTTTTAGTAGTAGTATGATTTGCCCAGTTCTACAGTGAAATTAAGGTTTTACCAGTAGGGTAAGATGGCTGAAGAACATGTACTGCTACATTATAACAACATAGTGTTTATTGACGTGGAAGAGATGCTCCATCTTACACAATCTTACCTTTATGTTAAGTGGGAATCAAAATACACCATGCTAGTGTTGTTTGAAAGGGTGTGGTGTTCCAAATCATTTATTTAAACTACAATAAAGAAAAACCTGTTGATTAAAAAAAAATAGCATTTTGTAGTATCAGTATCATTGCTTGAATCATGCTACACATGTTGAGGAAGTTTAAGAAACTTTTTTCTGTTTCTGCAGTTGCTGCTTCATCTGTGTATTTGCTGTGCTGATAAAAAAATGGTAAAAGCTAAAACTACATTTGAGGGTTAAATTCATACCACATGTATAAATACCAGACTGTGTGTTTATAGTTAAAGTTTGTGTGATTTCAGTGCATCTGCAGGTCACAGTAGAGGCTGTTATTTGAGGTTCTGTTGTTCTGCCATGTTTTTCAACTAAAGATGATCATAAACTTCAAGGCATTGATATGAGCTGGAGACACAATGGCAGCAAAATTTTATTTGATATAATTCCAAGCATTACTTCAATAGTGACACAGGACCCAGAGTATAAGAATAGAGTTGAAACTAACCTCTGAGAATCTGAGAGGAAATTTCTCCATCAAACTCAACAATCTTATACACACTGATGCAGGAAAATACATCTGCTACATCAAAAACTCAAATTAACTCAAGACTGTAAATCTGATCATTAATGGTATGTGAAACTATTTGATTAGTGCATGACTTTTTTTAAATTAAAATTTTAAGTTTGCTTTAAAATCTAAACACTGCAATTGATTGATCCAATATCTGAAGTTTACTAGTAATGTTCCAGTCTGAATGCCGCTGTATATAAATTTTAGATTGATCTGTTGCCTTTATCGTGATGTAATGTTTTCTGTGAAACTTTTTTATCTTTTTTTTTTTTTTTTTTTTTTTTTCCAGAATCAACATGCACAGAAATAGGAAACCAAAGAGAACAAGAACAGGAGGGAATTGGGCCATTACCGTATTCTCTCTCGGTTTGCATTATATTAGTTATATATTAGCTATTATTTTGATTGTAGTTTTCTTGAGAAAAAAATGCTCAGTCTGTCACAGTGCAGCTGCCATTGCCACTCATGAGGTTGTGAACCCTTGTGCTCAATATGAATCAGTAAAGGTTGATAATCATGATGAATCAGTTGGTAAATGACACAACTGTACTTTGCTTTGCTTTCCTGCATGAGTTAAAGGCATGAGATATCTGTCTTTTCCCTTTCATTCAATTTGTAATTCAAATATTTTAAGTACGTATATATGTCAAGTCAAGTCAAGTCACCTTTATTTATATACCGCCTTTAACAATACAGAATTGTGGCAAGGCGGCTGTACAGTATTAAATAGGAAAACAGTACATCAACAATGCCAAAGGCAACAGTAAACACTCACATTTTAGGTAAAGGTAGTTAATCAAAAACAATAAAATAAAATACAATATTGTGTTTAAAGAAAGTGTCCCCAACTAAGCAAGCCAGAGGCGACAGCGGCACATGTTCTGTGATTATCAACACATCAGTAAATGTTTGGATAATGTGTCAGGGTCATTTCCAGACATGCTAGTCTTTATTTGCTAAATAATAATGCTAATGTTCATTTGAATGCTAATCAATGTCAGAATGCACTAACTAAAATGTAAAATTTGGTATAAACCTAACTTATGCTTTGGCTTATACTGTGTTCTTCAATAAAATAAAATAAAAATGTAAAAAAATGGATTCAGAGTCAGAGTTTGGTACTTTTTTATTATTGCTGAAGCAGCTTCAGATAATAAATAAAAAGATGAATGAGCAAAGAATTTGTTTGAAGAACAGAAAACCGAATGACTGAATGTGTGTGTTTCTGTGTTTTCCTTATGCACACTATTAGGCTACCTGTCAGTCAATAGTGACGTGCAACATGGTTGTATTTGGAACAGCAGACAAATACAAAACGATTCCCCCAAAATTATCAGGAGCTCGTAAAGTGCTCGACTCATTATTATTGCAAGATTTTTTGTGAAATTTGATCATGTCACAGTCAGCTGCCATCCTGAGGTCAAAAGAGATCCGAGATGTGCTGTGTTTGAAATCGCCTCCATACCTTCATTCACTATTCCCTTTGGTCCACTAATGTAGTCCAGTTGAAGAAATTAATGAAAATGAGTGAGAAGCCATCCTCACATTTCAGGACTGTTTTCAAACTACAGATAGGCAGATCTTTTGGGATGCAGCAGGCATCCAGAGGAATACACAAACATCATTCCAAAAATCTGCCTTAAAACTTTTCCAAACCAGAAACCCTGGTTGCATGCTGATGTCAGGGCTAAACTTAAAGCATGTATAGTGACAAGATGGTAGAAAACTTTCAGGGAGCTAATCGCAGACACTTGCTGAACAGCTTACACTCAATCATGGACTACAGTGGAAAAAAGGATGGAACAACCTACAACATGAATCTGTTTGCCTCTTTGCCGGATGAGTTGAATGCCTTCTCGCATGGTTTGAGGAGACCAATTCTTTCTCTGCAGTAAAACTGCCAGCAGAAAATTACAGCTGTTCTCTTACTTTCTCTATGCCTGACGTGTCCAGATTGCTTTGAGCAGTCAACCCATGCAAAGCACCTGGTCCTGATGGTGTTCATGGCCATGTTCTCAGATCGTGCACCAACTAGCTAGCAGAAGTGTTTACAGATCTTTAATCTATCTCTCAGACTGTCTGTGATTCCCACCTGTTTTAAGAAAACCTCCGTCATCCTTAAGAAATCTGTTGTAACCTGCGTAAATTACTACCGGCCTGTGACACTGACCTCTATTATCAAAAATGGTTTTGAGCGCCTCATTAAAGACCATTACTGAATCAACAATGAACTGACTTAAACACAAAAAAATGAGTGTTTATTACTGTCCTGTGTATCATCATACTATTTTCCTATTAAATACTGTAAAGCTGCTTTGACACAATCTGTATTGCTAAACATGCTAAATAAAGGTGACTTGACTAATAGACTTCAGCAGATGATTTTGCTAAACTAACACAATACAAGAAGTTGAAGCCATTACCCTGAAAATCTGTAATACTGAGTTAATATGTAAATGGTTAGAGTAACATATTATAACTCAAAGGTCGTGGGTTCAAGTCTGTAGCATACAGTAGATTACTGCTCATTTAAAATGTGTTACACATTAAGAAATTAATTCTGTTTTTCTAAACAATCAGAGGAAGACTCTACCCATAGTATTTTTCGATAGTGTTAATACTATATAAAGTGCAGGTTGTAAAAATCAGTATTTTTAATCATGAAGAACAACAATGACATAAAGAGAGATTAAATATACTGCCGTCATATAATAATGAGTAGGAGTGCGATTATAAAGCAAAACAGGTGTCATTCTCGTGATGATTATAAAGTCAATGACAGCAGGAATGTCATAATTCACAAAACTTCAAAGTGTTCAAATAAAAATATAGAGATCAATATGTTTGTCTGTGTGTGTGTGTGTGTGCGAGTGTGTTTGTGTGTGTACCTGGTATTTATCATGTTATTGGGACCAAATGTCGCCACAAGGATAGTAATAACAGTGATTTTTGACCTTGTGGGGACATTTGTGAGGTCCCCATGAGGAAACAGGCTTATAAATCATGCAGAATACGTTTTTTTGAGAAAGTAAAAGTGTGCACAGTGTCCTGTGACGGGTAGGTTTAGGTGTAGGGTTGGTGTAGGGTGATAGAAAATACGGTTTGTATAGTATAAAAAAACATTATGCCTATGGAATGTCCCCATAAAACATGGAAACACAACATATCAGGGATTCGAGCACGTAGTGCTGAAACCTTATTGAAATTGTTAAGATTTTTATTATTATTCTGCCCTAAAACTGATCATGCAGACCAAACCGTATGGCCTAGAGACTTGAAACTTGGCCAGATCATAGAACTCATTTTTGGCCCTAGCTCATACATTTTTTGTCATAGACTGAAAAACTTTACACCGTTGCAATCCTTGGGTCAAGACAAACAAAAAAGCATTGCGATGGAAGTTGATATTTCGACTCACAGTCACATAGGAATGCCAAAACATTCTATGCTAATGTTAGCCAATTGCTACATGTAGCTATAACTGAATGGAATGAGATATCTTCAGCAAACTCTGTACACATGTGTATAAGCTTAATCTTTGGTTAAAAAAAGATGCACAGCTCTGCCACTTGGTGGCGCTATGAGTTGAAAAATTTTATTAGACAAGGTTAACAGAGGCCGAGCGGAACGAAACTCACTGGGCATGTTCGACTCATGGCCCCAAAGGTCTGTAAGAATTTTGAAAGAAATCAGTCATTTTGGGGGAGATATTGCATTTTTTTATGTATATAAATGATTGTATATGGCATGATTTTTCACACATATACTCAGTCTTCATATCATTTGATAGATCTGCTCAAGAATCATTGTTGTAAATCAAATTGTTCATTAAATGGTCACAATTATGTTAAAAACCTACTTTTGTGAACTAGTCCTAGGTTTTTCGCTCAGTTTCAATAAAACTACTTCCGCACAATTCTCTGGACTCGCAAAATCAATATTAAAAATAATTTTTGCCCTTTGGTTAGCTATAACAGGGTCATTTGGAAAAGGGGCGTGGCCACATATACCCAAAAGCCTATAAAACCTAAACAAAAACTCAACACCTTACGAAATTTGGCAAGAACATGTGTCAGATGACTCTTAACAAGCATGCAAAGATTCATGGAGATCGGACCATAGGTGGCGCTATAACAGTTAAAAAAGCACAGGATTTCTATGGTAAATGGCCTCAAATTGTTAAAAATGCTCATCTATTCACACAAACACTATCTTCATATCGTATGATATATTCCCTTATTTTTGAACAATTTTGCTTAGCACCTTAAAGGCCTTAAATGCTTGAACCCCGGTAATTGCTGCTTGCAGCTATATTTATTATTATTATTATTATTATTATTATTATTATTATTATTATTATTATATTATTTTTATTCTTAGAGACTCTGGGAACAGGAACTGCTGTGATGTGTTTCTTACTAAACATGATCTGCCCACTTATGAAACATTTAACTCGCTCAGCAAGTCTAACCACTTAGTCTTTCCACTCATTAGGTCCATAGAGAATATTAGTGTCTTCACAGCACTTGCTCAGTCTGTCAGGATGAAGGCAAGTGAGAGGAACTATGAGGCAGATTTTTCTGGATTGAGCTCAGATATGACAATCAAAACCCTCAATGCAGGTATCTGTACTGTATCTCCCTATTATCTTCAGTAGAGAGTAACTGTTTTTCTTTCTGTTTGTGGTGATAATACAAAATCTGAACATCTGAAAATCCAGACTGTATTCAGCTATTTTCAGTTCATCTCCCTCTCTCCTTTTTTTTTTTTTCTCTGTAGGTCAGAATGAGGGTGTTTCTGGAAATGCTGTGTTTTTGTTCTGCTCTTGCAGTGAAGTCAAGACATGGTAGTGTATTGAGACAAAATGACAGTGGGAATATATAAGACATTATGCAGAGAAACATTTTATTTGATTCAAAATACAACATTTTCAGAGGAGTGCTTCTCCAGTATGTTTAACAAGGTAGCGTTCTTTTTGTTATTAAGAAATTTCTTAATACTTAAATTTCTGTGAAGAATAATTCACAATTATGCATTTTGCAATTTTTGTTTGTGGGTGTGATATTTACCAGAATATAGTAGTTCATGACATGTTCAAACATTTGCTTCTGTGTGTGTAACAATAAACATCTTTTAGAGAAAATTCAAATTTCTTGGGGCAAATAAAAAATAACATCAGCCTTAAATTTATTTGCTGTTGTAGTCAATATTTATGATTTTTGATTACACAGGTAAATTTAGTTAAGTATTTTAGAAGGTACATCTTTCTAAAATGCATTTCTGATCATTTCACCTAGTGTTGGCATCGATTGGGTCTGACGTCATCTGTAGGATGACGCATGGTCCATTGTACCGGAAAGAGTTAAAAAAAATAGCGTTTTTCATTTTCATTTCAGATATTTGTGAAATAAAGCAACATAAATTATATATCAGGCTCCTGTAAATAGGTTTCTATACCGTCACTTCTAATTGAGCTGAGGCTGGGATTTAGCGAGTTTGAAGTAAAAGTATTTGATGGATGTATGATATGTGTCAGCATTCACTCAGCATCGTTATCTAATTTTTGACCGACGTGGCTTTTAGCTGGTTTTGCATCTGAACTCTTCATATATATAATATTGGGCGACCACAATGAACACGTAAGTTTGATGAATTCTGAATCGAATGCTGTTTGGACAAAAAAGGGTTTTACTTCCCAGTGAAGATCTGATGTTTGTATTTATGTTTGGCCTGCTGTGTTTGTCAAATGCTTCATTTAAACTGGAATTAAAAAGAGAGAACAATTAAACATTGTAAATACATTAACCATAAATTAGTATAAACCTGATTACTATATTAATCTGCCATAACTATTATTTTGATTTAGTTGTTAGCAATTAGCATTTTGTATTATCGTTTGTGTCTCAAGTTCGTGTTTCACATGAAGGCTTAGTTGTAGCAGTAGTATGATTTGCCCAGTTCTTAAGCGGTAAGATGGGTGAAGAACATGTATTGCCAAATTATAACAACACAGCGTTTATTGGCATTGAAGAGACACTCTACACTATCTTACCTTTATTGTGTGTGTTATGTGGGAATCAAACACATTATGATGGTGTTGCCTGAAGCATGCTATTCAAATTGAGCTAAAAATAGTTGAAGGATCTTCACAAAGGTCTGATGCTGTTTTTGGGCTGTCAAATGCTTTATTTAAACTAGAATTTTTCAGTTAAGCAAAGTTGCTTGTTTTAAATTGTAAATACTGAAGTGATTAATCCAATATCTGAAGTTCACCAGTGATGCTTCAGTCTGAATACTGCTGTAAAAAATATTAGATTGATCTGTTGCCTTTATCACAGTGAGCTAATGTTTTCTTTAAACCTTTCAGATTCAATATCCACCAATCAAGGAAACCATGGAAAAACAGGAGAACAGGAGAAAATGAAGTTATTATGGTTATTATGTTGATATTAGTTTTCTGGGCACAAAAGTGCTCAATCAGCCACAAGGCAGCTGGAAATGGCATGGTTTCGGCCACTCGTGAGGTTGTGAGCTCTAGCACACGATATGAACTAGTAAAGACTGATAATCATGATGAATCAGTTGATAAATGAAAATCTGTACTTTCCTGCAGCAAGTGCATGAGCTTTTGCATTTAACATGGAGTCAGAGGATGAAGTTGGTGCTTTCGTTATTTCTGTAACAGCTTGGGATAGAAAAATAAATAAAGAGACAAGTAAGTAAAGCAGTTGTTTGAAGAACAGAAAAGTTTTCCTGCCGTATTGTATCAACTATCCAATGAGAAAGCCTAGCCTTTGACAGAGGGTGACCAAGCTTCTCTGCCTTAAAACAGACAAACAATTGGTCCGTACTCCTGATTTGATTTGTGCGCCTAATGTAAGTTCATAGTGTTCTCACAGGGCAAAGCAAGGATGAAGTCCCTTCATCTTGATTCACTCCCTGGAAAGAATGCAGTTCAGTGACTTGGTTTAAATGGAGAGGGGACAAGACCTTTGGCAAAAAGGCTGGATTAGGACGAAGTATAACCCCTCCATCATCTGGTAGAAATCTACAACAGTCTGCGTACACTGACAAGGTGTGCAGCTCACTAATCCTTTTAGCTGAAGTGATGGCTATTAGGAATGCAGTTTTCATTGACAGCCACTTTAAGTCCACTGATTCCAGGGGCTCAAAGGGAGTCAATATAAGAGCCCTGAGAACAGTATCCAAATCCCATGGAGGCACTGACTCGGACCTTCGTGCCTTAAGGCGTTGAGCACCTTTAAGAAACTGGCTTATCAGCCTGCCGTCAGGAGAAAGACTCAACCTACTCCCTCGAGCTGCAGAAATAGCAGCAAAAAATCCTCTAGTAGGTGACTTCCCTGAATCCAAATATTCCTGCAAAAACTCCAGAATGTCAGAAGTTGAACATGTCATTGGGTCAAGATGACGAGAAGTACACCAGGAAGAAAATACACACCATCTATAAGAATATAATGTCCTTGTTGATGGTGCCCTAGAACTTTGCAAAGTGTGCACAACCGGCTCTGAGAGTCCCATAGCTAACAGCTGGGCCCTCTCAGGGGCCAAGCCCAGAGTTTCAGTCCTTGAGGAAATGGGTGGAGCAGTGTTCCCTGAGCCTGTGACAGAAGATCTCGTCTGTGTGGAAGTTCCAGGGGAGGGCCTACTAGGAGAGGTTGAATGTCTGAGAACCAGGGCACGTGGGGCCACAATGGAGCAACAAGAATCACTTCCACCGGCTCTGTCTGTATCCTGCGCAGTAGAGGAGAAAGTAGTCCAAAGGGGGGAAAAACATAGAGGAGACCCTGAGGCCACTCTTGTGCAGAGGAGCCTGTCTCTTCTCTAGTGAGAAA
>NW_026128120.1:0-12664 GCF_022985175.1 Labeo rohita | reverse complement strand
ATGATTAGCAAAGTCGCTAACATGTTTCTAGCATGATTAGCAAGTCGCTAACATGTTTTTAGCATGAATAGCAAGTCGCTAGCATGATTTTAACATGACTAGCAAGTCGCTAGCATGATTTTAGCAAGTCGTTAGTATAATTTTAGCATGACTAGCAAGTCACTAGCATTATTTTAACATGACTAGCAAGTCACTAGCATGATTTTAGCATGACTAGCAAGTCGCTAGCATGATTTTAGCATGACTAGCAAGTCACTAGCATGATTTTAGCATGACTAGCAAAGTCGTTAGCAGGATTTAAGCAAGTCGCTAGCATGATTTTAGCATTACTAACAAGTCCCTAGCATGATTTTAGGATGACTAGCAAATCATTAGCACGACTTTAGCATGATTAGCAAAGTCGCTAGCATGATTTTAGCATGACTAGCAAGTCACTAGCATGATTTTAGCATGACTAGCAAAGTCGCTAGCAGGATTTTAGCATGATTAGCAAGTCACTAGATAATAGATAGATAGATAGATGAGGTTTGAAGATAGATAGATAGATAGTTAGATAGTTAGATAGATAGATAGATAGATTAGTTATTAGTTAGAAAGAACATAGATAGCTTAAAGCTTAATTGAGTATCAATGGCTTCTAGCAGTTTACATTAAACATAGTTCAAACAGACATGGACTTTTGGTCAATGAAAGTCTATGGGACTTTTTATGATTTTTAATATTAATTTTTAAGAAAACCGTAACTCAAACCAGTCTGAAAAGATATAGCACACTAAGTCAGCACAGTATGAAGATCTGACCCGAGTTTGGAGTATGTAGCTTGAACGGTCTAGGAGGAGTTAGTGTCCAAAAAAATTGCGCTCAGAAAAATAAGAAGAAGAAGAAGAAGAAGTTTAAATAGGATTTCAGTAAGTTGGCTTTCCCAAGCCAACTTAATTATTTTTATCGGCAAATCGGTTTTGAAAATAACCGATTCCGATAATCGTGAAAATGCTTAATATCGGCGCCAATAATCGGTAGGGCCGATAATCGGTCGACCTCTACACTTCATGTCTTGGTTTATTCATGTAATAAAGGCATGTCCACTGCTGAGCTGTGGGCTATAAGTAATTTTATGGGCAATGCAGACAAAATTACAATTTAAAATCAGTCAGAGCTACAGAAATGTATTGTAATTTATTTTGTTTTGTAATTTTTACAAACAAAGATTCATATTATGAGAAGGCTACTTTTTATGATCTTTATGTCCTGCAGTCATTGCGAAATTAGGTTCCTTTAATCTAAAAAACAAGAATCGAAGAAGAATCGAAAACTACAGTGAGGAATCGATTCCAAAAATTTCAGAATCAAACAGCCCTAGACAGAAGTCCACGAACCAAGTTAAATTAAGCTAATTGAATTTAATTATTTTATATAATTTAAGAAAATAATTATTAAAAACACATTTTCTATCCATTTCGGCTTCATCCAAGCATGTCCAGAATTTTTATTTTGGTGGATCCCTAATTTATACCATAAATGAATATATGATTATGTAATAATAATAATAATAACAATAATAATAATAATAATAATACCAACAACTGCATTGTCAACTTAACAAGACAACATTCAAAGTTCTGTTCTGCTGTCATGGTGAAAGTAACAGCCATTGAAACAAAAAAAAGTACACACTTGTGATGAAGAAACACATACAGGACAGATTTCTTAAGTGACAGCTACATTTACAGCCTTTTCTCCAAAAAGCTCCCATCAATGGCCCAGCTTGAGCTGCAGTGCTCCCCAACCTCTTACCCCATGTCCCTCTACCTCCACTGGGTTACCTGTTGTGATGGCGCCTTTGCCACTGCCACCATCAAGCAGCCATTGCCCCATTACTACATTTAGGCTGCTTGTGCAACTTGCCCCCACTAGCAAGGACCTACTGTCGACTACCTTGCAAACTGGTGCAGCGTGTGGAAACCCATTCAGAAGCCATCCAGTCAGACAGCCATGAATCACAAGGTATTGCATCTAAGACTATAATTAAGACACAGTGGTTAAATTATTTACTTTTACATAAATCACACACAAAATGTCATTACACTTATTGGCCCTAGCAAGAACTTTTCAGCAACTCTAATTCCACAACAAAAGTGCCTTCTTTAAAAAAGCTACAAACTGAATTTTCACAGAAACTGTACACTTGTCAAATGAGAAAATTAGAAAAAACTAAAAAAAAAAAAAAACTAACTAACAAACATGTTAACTTACAAGTGAGTTAAGGACCACCGTAGTGCAACTGGGGAGGGGAAGCAAACCTGGGAGTACTACACAGTATGTTTAAGACTGCACTGTATTACTTTAAGCATCAGAATAAACATGTTATGTCTTACAAGATGATCTTTTAAGACATGTTATGTCTTACAAGATCATTTTACATTGACATGCTTTTTTCTACAGCTAATGGATGAGTTAGTTGGGTCCTCTGGGATAGGAACTGCAACACCTAGAACAATTTGCTCCACTCCTTTGTTTGGAAGATCCACCTTCTTAAAACAGGCCTCCAACTATCTCTCTTCCTCAAGCTCAGGCAGCAAGTGCTTTGTTTTGTTTTCTTTTGTACATATTGGCCAATAGGTGGCGGTAGTAGTATGTACTAGTGTTGGGTTCGAGTCCACCTAAGTCGAGTCCGAGTCTTTAACCAATCGAGTCCGAGACGAGTCAGAGTCCAAAATGGGCCGAGTTGGACTCAAGTCCGAGTCCCAAAGGGCCGAGTCCGAGTCGAGTCCGTCCGAGTCCAAGGAAACACTACTGTTTGTCAGTATCTTAACATTGTTTTAACCCAGGGGTGCCCAAACTTGTCCTGGAGGGAGGTGTCCTACAGATTTTAGATCCAGCCCCAATTAAACACACCTGAACCAGCTAATCAAGCTTATACTAGGCATACTAGAAACCCCTGGCAGGTGTGTTGAGACAAGTTGGAGCTAAACTAAGGACCAGGACTGAGTTTGGCACCCCTGTTTTTAACCTTTACAACTAGAAAAATGCAATGTCAGTTGAAATGTAAGAAAAGCCAACCTCTATTGGATCTTGCCATTTTGATTTCACAATATCTCATAATTAGTGTCCATGCACTGCTTAGCAAACTTAAAGTCATGCAACAGAAGTTATGGCTGATCTATGTAATGTGACATATTTTAGAGTGAAACAGGTTTTAGAATGTGATAAATTATAGGGCGGGACTTGACTTTATTAATCGATGTAGTAAATGTATAAATTCAAGGGTGGGGGTAAAGGAGTAGGTATCTTGGTGAATGGGATCTTAAAGGGGTCATCGGATGCTAAGTTCACTTTTTCATACTGTCTGTCATTAATGTGTGTTGGCAGTGTATGTACAAATCTACCCTATAATGATAAAAATCCATGCAGTGTTTTTTAATTAATCTGTAAAAATATTATTCCCTTCTTCAAATCGAGCCGTTCTCAGATGCCTGTCGGTGTGGCGTCACATGACAGAGGCCACTCCCACAATAGTTGATTGACATGAGAGTTTTACCTCAGATCAGCTATCACAGTCCGCCCTCTTTGTTTCGATATTGGAGCAGGGATGTAAGTTAGACAAGAATATCTCCGATTGAGCGACTGAGGTGTTGTGTTGCTGGATGTAATAATGAACATAGTGGTCGTCATTTACTCCCGACATCTGAGCCACTGAAGATGCAGTAGATTAATGCGCCTCCTGATCTACATATATCCGTCTATGTTCACGCAAATCATTCGTGATCCAGCTTCACTTACAGCAGAAGTGAGTGTAAGGGGTTTTTTTTATGAATCTTTGCGATCACCTTTTCTTATAACATGGTAGTTATGAAGTTTAGCGGCTAAACGCGGCTAATGTAGACAATATCCTCTTTCCAGAGAGAGAAGAGAGGGGCGGGGTGAGCAGAGCTCATTTGCATTTAAAGGAACAACCCCTTAGAATGAGATTATTTTTGCTGAGCTCATTTTGACAAGGTAAAAAGGGTGTTTATTTTTTACAAAACCATTGAGAATTTTTAATCAAAGTATATTAGAGACTTTTTATTAAGACCCTAAAGAATCATATCAACTTGTGGAAAATGGGCATCCGATGACCCCGTTAAGAGCAGAAAATGCACCTCTTTTATTTCTGATTGTGGCTGTGTGTGTTTTGGTTTGTGTTTGACTTTTTTTTTCTTGAATGAAAATGAGGTTGTGAGGGAAAAACCTAGTCTTTACAATGGTACACACAGTGTGTATATACTTTCCATAAGTCACAGCAAACTCAGACCTGTTTTATTTCTGAATGCATTTATAGTTAAATTAATTACAATAAATTACATTATATAAGGAATAATTGATGATGGGTCATTTAATTATTAGAAAATCATGCACACCCAAGATGGTTTTGGACCCATAAAAACTATTGCTGCAAAGATGTTTAGAAAATTATTTTTCTTTCAAGCTAGAAACTGCCACCATGTTTAAATAATAATAATTTCAATGCAGAAAAAACAACTAATCAACTAATGTAAGTAAAACATTCTCAAGCTCAAGGCAAGTAACTCCAAGTATTACTTACAAGCAAAAGTATTAATACATATATTAATCTACATTTTTTATGTAGGTCTATATAAAGGCTATTACAGAAATAGACTACAGATATTTCATGAAGTAATAAATGTTAAAATAAAAACTGCCAAATCTTCACTGTATACATTAAAGATAATTCTTATTACAGTTAATAAGTGATTCAGTCAAGAACAGTGAGTGATTTTCTCTTTTTCTTTTCTTGTTTGATTAATATTTATGATAATGGTCGGCTTCTGCAGGTTTACGCTGCTGTCGCTTTAAGATCTGACGCACAGATCAAATATTTTGACGCATCAGTATTTCTACCAGCTGTTCAGGTTTACTTAAGACAAAACCGATTACATTTACATGAATAGTCTCCAATACAAGCATGTGTGTAGCAATAACAGAACCTATTAAAAGCGAAAGAGAACTCTGTATTCACACACTGACTGAGAGGCGCGTTCTGTGATCGCGCTTTGAGTGTGCGCGCATAAACCCGTCGGCTTTGAAGTAGCTACTGGACAAGACTTTCGCGATAATGCATCGAGTCAGTGACATTTCCATCAACTGTCTCTGGACTCAGACGGACTCGGGATATTTTCAGAGTCCGAAAGGCTTGAGTCCGAGTCAAGTCCGAGTAAAAATGCATCCGAGTCCGTGACAAGTCCGAGTCATTAAAAATGGGTGTACTCGAGACCGGACTCGAGTCCTACCAAAGAGTTTAGTACCCCAACTCTAGTATGTACTATGTGTAAGTGAGTACAAGGTGTATGGGAGACGTTGGACTTGTCCTTCTCTGTTCTGCATGCACTGTACCGTTATACTGCTTCATCTAGTTATTAAAATAAAATAAAGAGTTAATTAGTTTCTCATTGTTTCTCACTAAGGACTTAACATGCTTCTATGGACGAGCAGCATCTTTCCCAAACATTCATTGTTTGTTGTCATAAATTAGTGGTTTTTTACATTTTCATCAAGTTACACAATTTCTAATGGGTGAAAACAATTAAGAATATATAATTTACTAAAGGGTCTTTTAACAGGTCTTGATTTTATCTTTGTTGCAAGGGAGGAATAGAGAGACTGAAGGTGCAGCTGAGAGAAGAGCTGAATCAGAACAACTGAGCTAAAGATTGCTCTAATTATACTGAATGAGTCAATAAATAATTGTATTAATACTTTGCAAGTGTATATAGTATGTGTGTTTACAAAGGTTGTTGCATTTATTCTGTTGTTTACATCTGAGTTTGCTGTGTATGTTTCTCCCTCATTATGGTTAAATCATTCGATGTAAATAGCTTTTAAACAGACTACTTTCAGTTATCCTAGAAATAACTTGCAAGAACAGTAAGGACAGAAATCAGTGTGAATTTTTGTGTGAATATTTTCTGCCACTGTCACCATGTAGGTCTAAAGATTTGAGTAGTTCATGATATTAAATAGTCCAGTACCCATAAACAGTGCAGATTTGTGGTTCTGGAAGAGGCACTAACGCAGGAAAACAAATCAAACAAACAACAACAACAAAAAAAACCTGTCTTGTGTCTTGTTATAATTTTAATGGTTAATAATATTATAATTTTTAATTTCTCTGGCCATGGCTGAACATGCAGTGAGCCTATTTGACAGGGCTGCAATTGATTTATTTATTTAAAGCAGTAATTATTAAAATCATACATCATACTTCACACTGTAATATGATAAAATATGATAAATTGACATAAAGACAATATTTCATGATTATAAGTTTCATTTGAGCTGTGGAAGAATGAAGGACTGAAATCAATCATGAATTAATTAATTAAATCAGGAAAACAAAGTTTCATAAATAATTATACATATCTTGTAGAAGTTATTCAGTTATTCAACTTTTCAATAATTTTTTATTTTGTCTGAACATCATATTAAATATTTACACTTGCATTACAGATTTCCGTCGTTTCGTTCCTGTGTATGTGTTTGGATCAGTTGTTGTTGTTTTACTGAACTCTGCTGCACTAATAACAGAACTGATACTGAAAACAGGTGAGTGAACAACATACACTTTATTATACAGTATTTTATACAATTAGGCAAGGCAAGGCAAGTTTATTTATATAGCACATTTCATACACAAAGGTAATTCAAAGTGCTTTACATAAAAGGAAGTAGAATAATCATAAAAACAATAATAAAAACAATAATTCACAAAGAGGCAGTAAAATAATCATAAAAACAATAATCATAACAATAAAACAAAAAAAATAAAACTTAAAAACTGATTGATATAATGATTCAAAATGATTTAAAAATTTATTTAAAATAAATTTAAGACAGTTAAAAACAGAAAAGGATTATACATAGTGCAATCAGTTCGGACATAGCACAGTGCTCATTGATTAAATGCACAGCTGAACAGATGAGTTTTGAGTCTAGATTTAAATGTAGCTAATGTTTTAGCACATTTAATCTCTTCTGGAAGCTGATTCCAACTGCAGGCAGCATAATAGCTAAAAGCGGATTCCCCTTGTTTTGTGTGAACCCTTGGTATTTCTAACTGACTCGATCCTAATGATCTGAGTGGTCTGTTAGATTTATATTCAGTGGGCATATCTGCAATGTATTTAGAACCTAGGCCATTGAGTGATTTATAAACGAGTAAAAGTACTAGTTTAAAATCAATTCTAAATATAACTGGAAGCCAGTGTAGGGACCTGAGGACCCGTGTGATATGCTCAGATTTTCTGGTTCTAGTCAGAATCCTGGCAGCAGTGTTTTGGATGAGCTGCAGCTGTCTAATGGTTTTCTTGGGAAGGCCAGCGAGGAGACCATTAAAATAATCCACCCTGCTTGTGATAAAGGCACAAACAAGTTTCTCCAAGTCTTGACTGGAAACAAAACATCTAATTCTTGCAGTGTTTTTGAGATGATAGTATGCTGATTTAGTTACTGCTTCGACATGACTACTGAAACTAAGGTCTGACTCCAGAATCACACCAAGATTCCTGACTTGGTTTTTAGTTTGACCCCTAGAGTCAGGGTATGCATTCACCTTAAGGACTTCCTCTTTGCTTCCAAATGCAATGACTTCCAAATGCAATGACTTCAGTTTTCTCCTTGTTTAACTGAAGGAAGTTCTGGCACATCCAACTGTTAATTTCATCAATGCATTGGCAGAGGGAGTCAATGGGGCTGTAGTCATTTGGCGATAAGGCTAGGTAAATCTGGGTATCATCAGTATAGCTGTGATAGGCAATTTGGTTCTTTCTCATTATTTGACTTAGTGGGAGCATATACAGGCTAAACAAGAGCGGCGCAAGAATTGAGCCTTGAGGGACTCCACATGTCATGGACGTCCACTTAGACTTATGCTCTCCTATACTCACATGATAACCTCTCACTTCTAAGTATGACCTGAACCAATTGAGAGCCATCCCAGAAAGCCTGACCCAGTTTTCCAGTCTCTCTAGAAGAATGTTATGATCGACAGTGTCAAACGCAGCACTGAGATCTAGTAGTAACAGCACTGATATTTTGCCAGAATCAGAATTTAAGCGAATATCATTTATTATCTTAACGAGCGCCGTCTCTGTGCTGTGATGCGGTCGGAAACCAGATTGAAAATTGTCCAGGTATCCATTTGAGTTTAAGTAGTTGTTCAACTGATTGAAAACTACCTTTTCAATAATCTTGCCTGTAAAAGGAAGATTTGATATTGGTCTGTAGTTGCTCAATGTGGTGTTATCAAGATTGCTCTTTTTCAGAAGAGGCTTAACAACAGCAGTTTTCAGGGAGTTTGGAAAAGTCCCAGAAAGAAGTGAGGTGTTTACCACTTCTAAGAGATCTGCTTCTAAACAGTTAAACACACTTTTGAAAAAAGATGTGGGAAGTGTGTCAAGGTTGCAGGTTGAGGATTTAACGTGCTGTACTATTTCTTCCAAAGTTTTTTGATTATTTGATTATACTATCAATTGCTTTAAAAACAGACATAGTGACTTCTTTTTGAAATTGCGGTCAAATCTGTGTGACCTCTGCATAACTTGAGGATGTACTAATCACCTTTCTGATATTATTGATCTTCTCGGAAAAGAAGGAAGCAAACTCATTGCATTTGCTGCCAGAGAGCATTTCACTGGGAATCTGACTTGGGGGGTTTGTTAGTCTCTCAACGGTAGCAAAAAGAGTGTGAGTGTTGTTTAGGTTACTGTTTATAAGGTTTGAGAAGAACTTCTGTCTTGCTGTGGCTAGTTCCACATTGAAAGCATGAAGGCTGTCTTTATAGATGCTATAGTGAATTTCAAGTTTCGTTTTCTGCCACATCTGCTCAGCTTTTCTGCATTGTCTTTTCATACTCTGTACTGCTGTTGATTTTCTCCAACATGATTTTTGTCTGCCAGTCGTCTCACTGACTTTCATTGGTGCAATGTCATCAATGACATTCTTAACTTTTGAGTTAACACCCTGGGGTCGGCTAACCCGCATGCGGGAGCACGCGCATATTTTCCAGATGTGAGAACTCAAAAAGAACTTGAATTGCTCCCTCAATTTTGATTGGACACATAAAAGTAATACATCACCTGAATCTGTAGAAAGTTTACTTTTATTTGTGTACGCTCAACATATTAACAAATGTTCGTGGTTTTTGTAAATAAAGTAAATATACAGCGTGTCATTTCAGTCTTCTCAGTCTCCATGAATATCCAGTTGAAACTAAAATGAACTAAAACTCAGCGAATACATGACACACAAACACCAGAGATATGTCTGTTGAAAGCTTGGAATGTCTACTTTTAAATTAAGTAAGTTTAATCGAAAACACATATTCTGTGTGTAAGTAATCCGTATGAAACCAATACCATGTCCTGTTTTTCCCATCTGAGCTCATTACCGCTAATTAGTTCACGCCCACGCGCGGTGGCGCTATTGTTATTACAAACATCCACATGAAAGACGCGCGAAATGACCGCCCACATCAACTCGTAAACAAAGCAGCAACGTGTTTGTGTCGGATACTTTCGTTTTTGGAAGAAAGCGCTGAGAGGAAAAAGCCTTGTATTTACTCCGGATGAGGACGCGCTGAGAGGAACAGGCTGAGCTTGTTTATCTCACAAACAGAACACGAGCGCGGCTACAGCAGCTGACGAGAGGATCTTATACAGTGTAAGTAATGTTTCTTATTAACATTAGATAATGTGTTGTTGAGACATAAACTTGAACGCATTTACTAGCTGGACCTTTTCAAAACTATAATTCCTGACTAAAATATGTGAAATCGAGTGCAACATTTTGAAATATCATAGGCAACTTTTCAATGCATCTGTAAGGTGTCAGGAATGTTTTATATTTCATAAACAAATTGACATTAAAGTAGGGCTAATGTTTAGACGATATAAAAGTAATGTCTAAGAATGCTTAGACTATTCTTTACTGTTGAATACTCTGCAATTATCTAATCAAGCGTGTATGTGCTTAATAGTAATTTAGTTTCTCAGATGTTGTTTTTATACTGTATAATTATAAATACAAAGCATGTGTGCATATGATAGCTATAAAATCACATGGGCAATATTAGTGATTGCTAATGTAACAATATAGTTGCTCCAGGCCTATCAACATGCTCACTGATTTATTCATTTATTTATGTTAGTGACTAGATACCTATATTAATATTTTTTGGGATAGAAATTATAGAACTAATGCTTTTATTTAGCAAGGATCATTTAAACTGCTCCTGATATTAACATGCTCACATATGTTTTTTTGTTTTGCTTTAGTTGTTTGTGATCTGATACCTGCACAACAGATGAATCCTGCAAACTTTTCCTCTGAGAGCACTGTACCAACATCAGATCTTCAACTACACTGATTTTCTATTGGTAAAACAAGTTCCTTGACTACTGATGATGAGTTTTGCAAGCACTTAAATATCAGGTATGATTTACTTGTGTTACTTGTTGAACAGAATTCAGAAAATAGTTTAGAAAATAGGTAGAACACGCCGTCTGTTCACATCTCTGTGGTTAGATCAGTGTGCTTAATAATGTGTCTTTGACCTTCATAATGTATGTTTATATTATACTGTGTTGTAAATAAAATACAGATAATCTAAAACCCCAATCTCTGAATCTTCTCTTATTGTTTCTTACCTGACAGTCACAGTCTCATTGATGGGCCATTAGGGGAGGGCCTTTTGTCTCTCAGGTGTGAATCACTAAATATTCAGTGCCCATTGTCACTCCCTCGCATATTTCCTTTCGATCACAAAACACGTCTTAGAAAATTTAAATAACTATATTGTTTTTTTGTGAATGACTGAATGAGATGATTTTCACATCATTTTGTAGAAAAAACTCTAGCCTACCACATCCAGTTCTCAAAAGTCTTGTGCACGAATGTTCTGAATGTGTTTCTTTGTCTTTTTTCAGTGACTAAAAAAAAATAGATTTTCACTAACCACGCATAAACATTGTTAAGCTTAGAAGTGGAGATGCTGGAGAGAGGGATAACATGTCTGGTGAGCGGGGCTGTGGCTCTGGTGTTTCCGGTGGCTGAAATGTGTTGTTCTGGCTTCCCTGGCTGTTTACCAGAAAGTCGTCCTTCGGCGCTGAGTCTTGGAGCTGTTGTAGTACGTCACAGTCTGTCTGTGATGAGCTCAGTGGGCAGGGCTCAGCCGGGATGTGTCCATGAGCAGTGCTTGTTTTGGTTGTGTGGCGTTGTCAGTGTCCTTGTGGGATGTGTCGACCACATGGCGACTCTGAAGCTGATGTGAAGTCCTGTGGTCAGTCACACTTTTACTAGGTGTGTGTCATGTTGGGTGGACTGGCACACTTCACTGAAGGATGACGGAGTGAAAAATAGATGTTGTCCTTTAGCACTCTTGCACCAAGTTTGTTTGGGTGGAGGCCATCCAGTTTAAACAGTTGTCTATGGCCCCAGAAAAAATTGAAGTTGTTGATGAAGTTGACTCCTTTTAGACTCCAAGTTCTTTGTAGCCATGTATTCAGCCCAGGGAACCGTGAAAACATGTTAGTTCCCCTTGCTGGGAGTGGTCCACTGATGAACGGCTGAACTTCAAGTCTTCAAAGTGTTTCAATGAGTTCACTGAAGTCCTTCTTCAGGAGTTCTGACTGCTATTTCCGAATATCATTCTTCCCCACATGGATGATGATTTGATTTGCAGTCTTGTGCTTCATTAGGATGTTAGTTCCTTGTTCACATCAGAGACGGTTGCTTGAGGAAAGCAGCATGTAGTTGTAGTCCTGCTACTGATATTTCTGATAATGGAGTCACCCACTATCAGAGTCCTGGGCTCGGCCACACTCTGAGCTGAGTGCCGCTGTCTGCTCGAACTTGAGCGCCTGTTTGTAGCAATGTTAGCTGCTGGTTCATACGATCCATATTCAGTCACATTTGGGGATTCCTCACCCACATTCATTAGTGCTTCAAATCTGTTATGAAGCTGTATAGGAGGTGGTAAAATACCAGTTTTTGCAAGCCTCATCATAGCCATATCTGGGATAGACGATGCTTTCGCAGCAATATGAGATACTCGTAACAATCTGATGTCTCGAGTGCCTTTGGGTCTCGCTTCCTGTTTGTGCCATCGATTAGTGTGTCGATCAGTTTCGGCTTGTTCCTCTACACTAGGAACTATGTTGACGGGACTCAAACTAGGTTGACGGGACTCACAGGCTGTATGCTGAGGGGGTCCATGACGATGGTCTGCTGAGTGTTCTGCCTGTTTTGGAAGTCCAGCAAGTAACTTTGTTTCAAAAACCACAATCCTTTGTAGAAGTCTGTGGCAGTTTGTGCAGCAAGTAGAATCCAGAAGAGGCTGAAGAGGCATTTTCTTTCTCTGTTGAAGAGAAAGAGTCTCCTTTTTCGTAGTATTATTCCAGTTACAAAAAGTTTGTGCCGAAAATCTGTTTTTTGAGCACTGTGCTGATCTGCTGAGGTTAAAATCTTAGAAAGATCTAAGAAACGTATATAAACAGGGAGCAAAGCGCGGAGCAGTAAGCAAGAGCGTCTGAACAGTAGCAAAGCTGGAAGCCGGAAGTAGCATATGAAACAAGGCAATGAAACAAGACAAAAACTATGACTATGAAACAAA
>NW_026128119.1:0-12675 GCF_022985175.1 Labeo rohita | reverse complement strand
AAATATGTTTTTAGTAGAAATATGAGTGCAAATTGGCCTGTTGGTGGCGCTAGAGAGTTTAAGTTAGAGACTAATTTGCTGTGATGATGAGACTGTCCTCTATCTGTGTGCCAAATTTCCTAACTTTCTTGCAAGCGATTCTGTAAGAATCATAACAATACGCTAAAGTGTTTGTAAAAGACAATTTTACTACAAAATTCAAAATAGTCCATGCTCAAAATGGCTGACATAGGAAAACTGGGTATCATTTGATTTGGTATGGCGCTCCAAATCTACGGATTTTTGGTCAAACTGTTCAGAAATTATAAACAAAAAATAATTTATATCTTTTGACCAGTAGGTGGTGCTGTGCTAAAACTACTCATGTGCCCTCAGGTCATGCTTGATTTAACATATACCAAGTTTTCTCAGAATACACAAAGAATTGTGAAGATATAGTCTCATGTTCATTTTTGTGCAAATTTCGTCAAATTCGTTACTTCAGATTCACACTTTACAAGAAAAAAATAATGATGGCATTCATTCGACTTTACATGAGCTAAGGAATCAGAGAAAAAATGCTTCTTGACCTTATGGTTCAAAAGTTACTAGCAGAAATAAGTGTAAATTTGGCCTATTGGTGGCGCTAGAGAGTTTGAGATAGAGACTCCACATTTGCTATGGTTAATATTGACACTGTCCTCTATCAGTGTGCCAAATTCCAAAACGTCCTCGCAAACAGTTCTATGGGATGCCATAGACTTCCTGAGTGGAGGAAGAAGAAGAAGAAGAAAAAGGAAAAGAAGAAGAAGAAGAAGAAAACTAGCGGATACAGTATGTGCCTAAGCAGCTTTTATTGCTTAGCCCTAATTATACTGTTAAATGCACATTGTTTCCATTTTTCAGATTTGAATTTAAAATAAACATCTCTGCAATATGCAGGGTGGAATAAAGAACAATAACTGGATCAGAAACAAGGCAGATTTAAACTTGGGTTGTACACGTCAAAAGCTAAATCCTCCTTATTCTAAACAACATTCCTGTTAACAGCCTAGTTTCTTATGTCATTTTGTCTGGCTCAGCCATGCAGTGCTGGGTGGAGTTAGTGTACATAGTCTTTGCCAATAAGGTGAGCTATATGCACTTGTAACTTGATGTAGCAAAACTGGGAAAAAGTGGAAACACTATTTTTGCAATTCCATTTATTGATATTTAACTTGGTTCTACTTAGCGCTTCAGAAGAACTGGCCAAAACCATCACTATCTCTTCTCAGGCTGACATTAATGTAGAGGTCATTGTTTAAAAGTGAGAAGAGCTGGTGAGTCAGCAGCTTGTATGTTCACCGCCTGGTGAAAGGAGACATATTAGACAGGCCCTCTGAACTCTGACCACAAGGCCAGACTCTATCTGCTCCTGACTGACAGGCCCTGAATCATCTGGCTCCAGTCAAGGACCGCCACCAAGAATGCAAACCAGAGCTTATCACTGAGAAAATATGTCTTTGCCACATGCTAAATGAGTCAGTGCTTCTCCTTCTAGTTAATGATAGCAGAGCATCAAAGGGAATTACTTGTTATCGTAACTAGACTGTTTTGAGGGTCAAAGCAGGATGCTGATTTTCCTGTCAGCCTTTCCTCATTTGTCTCTGGAATAAATCATCCGAGTCATTTCTTTTAGTGAACCATGCCATGAAGGAAGTTCTTTGAGTCTCTAGCTGCCGCACGGGGAGTTTGATGAAGTCATAACTATTTTTATCTCACAGTATTACTGGTGCTAAGAGACTTGTGCATGTCATACAGTTGGATGGCATTATTGGACCCAAAACTTGTTGAAACCGCGAAAAAGGGTTTTAAACGGGCCCTCTAATTTCTGCCCCACGGCCCAAAACCTATCTCCCAAAACGGGGAGCTCGAACCATTCCCATCACCCCCATTAGTGCAACAATTTCATTTAAAGGAAAATTTATGTCTTTCATTTAAAAGGGGCAGGCTTCCTTTAGTAAAGTGTGAAAGCATCAAAGAATAGGAAAATCAAAACTAATAAAAAAAAGAGTGTGTTTTAAAATTTAGTATAAATATCGTTTTTCTTTTTATACATGCAATTCGAGGAAAAATTCTTTTTACTTGCTACGGGATTGATAATTTTATTATTTTTATTCAGATGGTCTAAATTGCATTTAAAGGGTTTAATGCTTAAAGGGAAATCAAAAATATGGGTTGAAAAAACAGGTAAAAAGTTTTTAATTTTTGCTTGGGGAAAATCCATTCAACAACTATCCGGTAAATAAAAGAGAAACAACATCACAAATGTGGATCAGTTTTATAAGTTTAAAATTATCTCATAATCAAAAAAATTTTTAAATGTATTTTAAATATATTTCAAAATATACAAAAAATGGAAAAATACAAAATTATTTAAGTTATTTTTACCAATATTTTTGGCCATTTAAAAAAATTTATATTATATATATATATGTAACCCAACCAGCAAGGGATATAGAATGCCTGACATTTGCGCTTTTTTTACCCGTTTGAATTTAAAATAAATGTGCTTATGAGGAAGTATTGCCATTTTAACCTCCTCCCGGCTTTTCTTTATTTTTATCTTTATTCCCTTTTTTTCTTTGTTTTTTATTATTTAATTACCCTTTCATTGTTTGTATTCTACCATTATTTGCCCATTTAAAAAAAAAAATTTTTATTATTAATTTTGACCCCGGATTACCCTCTGCCTGCACTTTTTTTTGCTTTGTTTTTTAAAAAACTTCTGTTGATTTAAAACCCCCTCACCAGTTAAAAATACTTCCCCAAAGTAGGGGATTTTAAAAAAAACCCCTCCCCAGCGATTTCTCATAGTTCCGCCCTCCTGGGATTAGTAACGATTCTGTGATTGTGTTTATGAATTTTAGGGTAATCTCCAAAAGCTTTTTCCGGTTTGGTTTAGTAAGGACTTTTCCGGTTATCCCCCCCCCACGGGACTCTTGTAATAACTTGCTTTCGTTTTGCTCATTTTCGGGACGGACGAGGGCCCCGAATCCTGAAGTACATCCCACCACAACCAGCTCCCTTCCCTAAGAAACCAGAGATGTAACCCAACCTTCTGCCCGTATCGACCGTCACCCAAGGGTTTTCCAAACCAACCCCTCCCAAACCCAAACCAGCTCAATACATACTAACCCAAGGTCTTTACGTCATGCCTGAAACCAAAACCCCCGGCCCCATCCCCCAAACCAAACCGTTCCCTACCCGCAAACCAAAGCCTGCCACCCCATCCTGCCGCCCACCTTTTTCACGCCTGGCCCCCCAGGGCCGCCAGCCATGCCTCCGCTAGGCCTGTCACCCATGCCTCGCCCCCCTGCCCCCATCCCCCCCGGGGGGGCCGCCCCGCCACCCTGCCGCTCCAGGGTGCTCCGCCATGCCTGCCGCTCCAGGGCCTGCCACGCCATGCCTGCCCCCTCCAGGGCCGCTCCGCCAGCCGCCCCCAGGCCAGTCCACGAGGGCCGCCCCCCAAAACCTGTTCACGGGGCCCGCCTTGGCCGCCCAAAAGGGCCGCCTCCCCAAAAACCTGCCCAAAAGGGCTTCCAGGCCGCCCAAAAGGGGCCCCCCCCCGGCCTCCCAAGTGGCCGCCATCCCGAGCCAGTCCCAAGATGGCCCCATCCCAAACCTGTTCACAAGATGGCCGCCATTCCAAGCCATTTCACAAGATGGCCCCCCCCCAACCACCCAAAGATGGCGCTTCCCAAGCCACCATGATGGCCACCACCCCCCCCAAACTGTTCACAAAATGGCGCTACCCCGGTTCACAAGTTGCGCTTTCAAGCACCCCGGGTTTCCTGTCAAATAAAGTCACACTGCCACCCCGGCCCAAGCAAATTTCAGCTCCCTGGTCAAAGTCAAGTGCAGCCGTCAATACGCGCTGCTCCAAAGCCCAAAATTCAAGTCAATCTAGCCAAGGCAAGTCCAGTTCCGGGTAAGTCAGCTCAGACCGGCCAAGCTACGGGCCCGGCCGCTCAAACCCGGCCCCAAGTGAGCCCGGCCAAAGTAAAACCCCCCCAAAATCCGGGCCCCCGGCCAAGCTACAGAGCCCGGCAAGCTACAGAGCCCGGCCAAGCTACGGGGCCCGGCAAGCCAGAGCCCGGTGCTACAGACCCCGGGGTCCCCAGAGCCCGGTCAAGCTACAGACCCCGGTCACGCAACAGAGTCAAGTAAAGCAACAGAGTAAAGCAAGGCCACAGTTTTCCCCCCGGTAAAGCCAAGTAAAGCTGTTCCCCACGAGTAAAACCGTCACAGCTTTTCCCCCGAGCCCCGTCACAGCCCCCCACGAGTAAAAGCCAAGTTACAGCTGTCGTTCCTGAGCCAAGCCATGTTGTTCTGAGTCAGTTCGTTGCAGCTGTTTTTCCCCGAGTCGTCAGTTTCGCGTTGCAGGGCCCCCTGAGTCGTCAAGTTTCCGAGTCCAGTCAGGTCACGGCTGTTGTTCCAAGTCAAGTCAAGCTGCAGCTGTTGTTCCAGCTCAAGTCAGTTGCTGTGTTCCGGGAAAGTCAGGTCAGAGCTGCTTTTCCCGGTCAGAAAGTTACAGCTATTGCTCCTGAGTCAATAAAGCTATGCAGCCCTCAAGTCAAGCAAAGTCACAGCCGTGGTTCCTGAGTCAAGAAAAGTCACAGTTGATCTTCATGACCCAAGTCAAATTGCTGTTTATTCCAACCAAGTAAAGCCACAGCTGATCCCCCTGAACCAAGCCACACCACAGTTGATCCCCTTTAACCAAGTCAGGCTGCTGTTGCCCCTGGGCAAGCCCGGGCCCCGGGCAGGCCCCCCTAGTCAAGTCAAAAACTGTTATTCTGAATCTCACCAGGCCCCCTGACCTTCTCCCACCTCACGTATCAGCGGGCCCCGGGCCCCACGCTCCCAAGCCCCCAGACCCCACGCTCCCAACCCACGCAGAGCCCACGCCCCCGCCACGCAGAGCCCACGCCCCGCCACGCAGAGCCCACGCCCCCGCCCCCAGACCCCACGCTCCCCCCCGCAGACCCCACGCCCCCGCCACGCAGAGCCCAGCTCCCGGGCCACGAAGGAGGCCCATTCACAAGCCATAAGTCCATACACAGCCCCCTTGAGGTCAACAGACACCCCACTATTACGGGCTGCCTGTAATGGCCATCGCCTTTTTCAGTTTTGGGGGCAGCACGCGGCTCTGAGGGCCCCATCTGTCCCCAAGTCGCTCCAGGCCTCGCTTCAACGAATCTGGTTCAGAGGCCTTGTCTGTCCTGAGTCTGCTCCAAGGGCCCCGTGTGTCCACAATTTTCTCCCGAGGCCCGTCTATCCCCAGTTCCCCGGGCCCCGCCTGTCCACGAGTCTGCCCCGAGGCCTCGCCTGTCCACGAGTCTACGCCAGAGGCCTCTTCTGTCAAAAGGGCTGCCCAATGCCCCCAGAAGGCAGCCCCCAGAATCTCCTAAAAGGGGGGGTTTCCCCCAAAGGGCCCCTGCCCGCCTGTCACGGCCATGAAGGGCCCTTTATGACTTCCCCCCACCTGCCCAAGATTTCGCCCATGCCCCCCCGAGGTGTCAGCGCATGCTGTAGATCCCCCCATGGGGGCGGCGTCCCAGGATGAACTCTCTGCCCGCCAGGTCGAATCAAGAAAACCCTTGAAACACTTGCCTGCATGCCACGGCCAAGAAAATCATGCATGAACACACCGCCTGCATGCATGTCATTAGTCCTACTGGATATCTCTTCCTGTTTTTCCGCCTGCTCTGCCTGCCCTGCAATGGCTCCCCGTTATGCCTGCTCTGCCTGCCTCGCCATGGCTCCCCGTTTTCCTGCCCGCCATGGCTTCCTGTTCTGCCCCTCTGCCTGCTGCGCCACGGCTTCCTGTTCTGCCTGCTCTGCCTGCCCCACCATGGTCCCCTACCTGCCATTGCTCCACGGCCCCGGCCCTCCACTACACGGCCTGTACGTCCACGGGCCCCGGTCCTCCAAGGTTCCACTGTCTGTCACAGCTCCATGGCCCTGGTCCTCCAAGGTTTCCCCTGTCTCCCTCTCCATGGTCCAGGTCCTCCCGTGCTTCACTGTCTGTCCCTGCCCAACGATCCAGGGCCACCTGCCTACATGGACCTGGGCCCCCCTCCCACCCCCCCGTTTTTTCCTCTGTTCCCCCCCCCACCTGGGCTGTTGTTGTTTTTTAGCGCCAGGAGCGCTCCGGGGGATTCTGTTGCCGCCAGCAGAGGGGGCCCCCACCCTAGAACGCCTGCACACTCCCTCTGCTGCTTCTATTGTTACTTCCTGTTTGTCACTATTTAAAGACTCACCATGTGCTCACTGACTTGCAAATATTGCCAGTTTAATTTACCCGGGGTTTTTTATTTCTCTTTGGATTACCTTTGCTGTCTTGTTTGCTTTTGGTTATTGAGTTTGTTACCCTTGTCGGATTGTTTGGCTGATTGGACTGACTTTGGTATTTGACCCACTGCCTGTGTTATCACTCTGCCGTTTTGGGTTACGTTACATTTTGGGCTGCTTTTTTCCCCGGGTTTTTGACCCTCTGCCTGTTTCATTGGGGATGTTTGCTGTTTTTTGTAATAAACTTCTAATTGGATTCTAAACCCCTCAGGGTCCACGTTATATATATATATATATATATATATATTATTTTTTTTTTTTTAAAAAACATTAAAAAAATATTTTAGCCTGCTTTATATTTCAGTCCAAGAAAATACATTCATATGTCACATTTAAAGAGAAACTTTTGCAAGGAATAAATTTTAAAATCCCTTTAAAAGCTTAAATAAAAAAACAAATAAATAAATCCCAATATATAAAATATTCTAACAAATGTATTTTGGTATATGAAGGTTGAAACTAAATATATTATATTTACTATATGACTTCTCTGTTTGCAACATATATTTAGCATGTATTTCAAATATATTTTGGGCCCCTATTTATTTATTTAATTATTTATGGGTATACAAAAATTAAATCCCCCCTTCTAAATAAAAGAGCCAATCAGCAATTAAAATTTCACTTAAAATGTATGTTTTTTTTTTTTTTTTTTTGGGTCATAAAAAAAAATAAACATTCATTCATTCACTTTTTTTTTAATGAAGTTTGTAATATTTTTATTATTTATTTATCTTTTTTAATGGTTTAGTCTAATATAGTAATATAGTACAGAAATGGTGCATTTATTATTATAATAAATAATTATTATTAATGACTGTGTTGGTGTCAGATTTTATTACTAAATTGAAATATGTTAATTGTGAGTTTGTCAAGCAATTTATGTACATTTAAGTACTTAGGAGTTGGTCTTGCAGACTGAAATAGCTGGACTCGAGGCGCTAGGAGAAACAATATGGCTGCCAAGTGAACAGACTTTCCATGTAAGGCACTTTGAAGTTATAATTATCCTATTTTTTATTTATGTATTTATCTTTTGCGGTGGAGGCCTCGTGTGCTATTGTTTAAGCCAGGAACACAGGGCTTCATTGATTGATAACCGTATAGCAACATAATGGAGTTATGGTAAATGGTATTTGTTAAAGCAAAATGTTCTGTAATTACATCCCAATTACCATCTGAACAGTGTTTGCCAATTTTACGGCAATGCATTTCTCATACCAGTTCTCGGTGGGCCTGTGTTTCTCATTCACCACATGACAATTAACTGTGATTATGACAAACCTGTCTTTAGAATATTTTGGCACTGTATTACAGTAGAAATGAAACGAGAGACTTCACACCGCTCCTATAATCAGGTACAGCAGACAGAACGCGCCTAATGTGTCACAGCAGGATGCGTTCTGTCATCGCAAGCCCGAGACTCCAGGCACCGCCGTTGTAAAGTGCTTTCCTTTCACTACCTGCAATGAAGATACAAGGCGGCGTTTTTGTACCAATTAACCGCAGCACTAAGCAGAGGCCGCTGGCAGGGCAGAGCTGAAACGAGATGCGCCTGGAGCGTGATTAATTCTCTTCACCTTGCATATGATTTGCATTCGGCTTCGTCCACATCTAACGTTACGTCTCAGGGTAAGTTTGCATTCCTTTGAGATGGCGAGAGCTGTGTTATAACCTCCAGGGTTTATTTGCAGTTGAAGGTGCTCTCAGACCCTCTCATATTCGACTCCCTTTGTGCTCGCAGGCCTGATGAAGCTCTGCCTTTGAATGTTACATAGTTGTGAAGAGGGTTTGAAAGAGCCTTTCAAGGGAGCGTTTGAACATCTCACAGAGGAAGCATTAAAGAGCTTCGGGACAGAAGAATGTGATATTGTGGATTTTGCCTTTTGGTTCAAAATGAGCGAATATATTTGAGATTAACATTTTCTAAAGCAGAACACGGTCAAACCACATTTAACATGAAGTTTGTATTCGTTACCTCATTGTTCTAGATGTTTCCTCCTGTTCGTTCATGAACTTTCCTGCACATGTGCACTTCTGATTTTCTTCCCGTCCCAGACGAAAGAAAACACCAGGAAAAGAAGGCAGACTACAAACTGTGTGGAAAAAACAAGAGACTTCTAGAGTCAGAGCTAAATGAATGAGCAATTTAAATTCATGTGCATGTCGAATGGTTTCTGTATGGAACGGACTATGTGAGGAATCTCTGTGTGGAAATACACAGCGGTTATTAAGAACACATGAACTGCTGCTAGTTACGCAAGTGATGATTTCATGCATCTTTGCCTTCCAAAATGTGTCAAACAAGCAATTTATAACATAACGCAAGTGCATTGTCAGTGTTGAATGTATAGTGTACATTTATACATTGATATACTGTATATATATATATATATATATTTATGTATATTTGGTATGTTGCCCATATGTATGACTGCACACAGGCAATTTCCAGTCATGCATTCATGTCTGCATTAATGTAGATGAAGAAGGCCAGTAAGAAGGGCCAAAAATTAGAACTGCTTGAGGGCCGTGGGCCGAAAGTAAATACTATTCAGCCTGGTCACATTGTTTATACATACGTATTCGTACATAACAGAAGCACAAAGTGTACATTTTTGTAAATTTTTATTGATGCTGAAACATACCTGTGGGAACGTTTTTCGCAAGATGTGAAATACATACCAATAAGTACATATCACTGCAGTTTCCAACAAAAATGAACACTATAGGTAAAACAGCGAGCACTTTTCATTTTCATGCACAGTTATGATTACAGCTCAATAATTACTGTTTTAGCATTATTGTAAGGGGTAGGTTTAGGGTTGGGGTAGGTGTAGACATTAATAAAACACAATCTAATACGTAGAAAATTTTATTTATTGTTAGTTTCCGGCAGCAGTTGTATTCCTTCTAGCCCATATATCCCATATATTTCGCTTTCTAAACATAAGTTTTCTCGGTAGCCCAGCCGGCACAGAATTGGGCTTTGGAGGTGCAATCCTTGGGTGCGAATCCTGTGAAAGACATGACTCACGATGAAAGATCTGAAAGATGATAGATCAAGCTAAAATGGCATGCTTGCGATTGTGTTTTTATGTCACATTCACTTTTGTTCAAACTATCGGGTAGATTTAGGTGTAGTGCAGATGGTAAGTTATTTTAAAACATTACAAAATCAAGCCCTATTTTAACAAACAAAGGTCTAAATAGTTTGTCCCTATTCTCTTAATGAATCATGGGTGTGTTTTGGGCATAACATGCATTAAACCAATCAGAGTCTCAAATCTCAAATCTCCCATTCCCTTTAAAGGAGAAGTCCACCTCCAGAACAACAATTCACAAATAATTTACTCACCCCCTTGTCATCCAAGACGTTTTTCTGTCTTCAGTCGTGAAGAAATTATAGTTTTTGAGGAAAGCATTTCAGGAAAAAATGACTGATCATTTCGTTAGATAAGACCCTTCTTCCTCGGCTGGGATTGTTTAGAGCCCTTTGAAGCTGCATTTAAACTACATTTCGGGGCACCAATGAAGTCCATTATATGGAGAAAAATCCTGAAATGCTTTCCTCAAAAACCATAATTTCTTCACGACTGAGGACAGAAAGACATGAACATCTTGGATGACAAGGGTGTGAGTAAATTATTTGTTGTTCTGGAAGTGAACTTCTCCTTTAAGAGCCATGGAGGATTCGCTATTTACACGGCGGGATTTGCTAGAACAAAGACTGAATGGGCCGAGCCCCTTCAAATGAGTTGCTGTGCACCCACTTTCCATCTTCTCCCTTTCTTGCTGAACGTGATCATTTTCGAAAGTGAAACTAAAAAAACAGCTCACATAAGAAAGCGATTGACTATCCATGTAGTATACATGTAGGCATTTTTATATTTCTGCACACATCTTTTACATTGTAATCCTTTCATTTTTAATATTTGCCATGTTTGTGTGCTGCTGCGCGTCCCTGTGTGTGTAATAAGCAGAGTGTGTGTACATTGTGCACCTGCCTGTAGGCGCATATTACTAATGCGCTCTTTAAATAACAAAAAAAAAAAAAAAATTGCACCATTGACTTTAGACCAGTTTTAGTTGGTCAGTGGCTCAGTCTATTTCAGTTACCTCAAAATAGCAACATGCCAACAATGCGCCTGAACACACTTCATTTTCAGACCAGCACGCCCATGGGCGCACCAATGGGCGCAAATGCATTTGCTATTGAAGCAACGTGGCATAGGACTTGAAAATGATAACTTGTGATAACCACTCCGTGGACATTTCACACTGAATATGTCACAAAACATACACGGTGGTAAGCATCTCACACCTTGCTTAAAAATTCCCACAGGTAAGTTTTTGTCATGAGACGTTTTTTTAACGTATTTCAGCGTATAAAATGTATTTTTAGCTAAAAACATAAAATGTTTACGATTCTTTTTGATGTGGTCGCTGCTCATTGTCATTTTGAAGATTTGGATTACAGCGCACAAATAAAATGTATTCCTTTTGTAATTATGTTGCATTTTGATAAGTAATGACTAAACAATTGCAGAAATGTTATTCATTTTAAGGGTTTGAAGTGTAGTCTTGTTTAATATTGTGTATTCTTCAAAACAAGTTGGCAGCAGAAACAGAACGAAATGTTATCACTTCTGTTATCACTTCACATATTGTGAAATTAAATAAGAAAATGTAAAATATTACACCATTGATATGACAACTGAATACAATAATAATACAATTAATGCCGTGATGTCAATATTCATAAGAATTCTTTTGTAAGTCAGTAAATTTGTTTATACGTTTTACATAAAACAAAATAAAATTGGCATAATGTATTGTACTTTAAAATGCTGTAAATACGGCAGTATTGTACATTTTAGTGTCTGTAAAAATGTATGTTTTGTACGTTTTGTAGAACCACATTTTACGTAAAATACATACAAATTATCATGAGATCACATTGCTATATTATATCCAACTATATTATGTTAAAATCATGGTAACAATTTACAATAAATTATTTGTTTACTACATTATTTAACATGAACTAAGAATGAACAATGCTTCTACAGCATTTGTTAATCTCAGTTAATGTTAATTTCAGCATTTACTAATGCATTATTAAAATCAGTTGTATTTGTCAACATTAGTTAATGCACTGTGAACTAACATGAAGGAACAATGAACGACTGTATTTGTATTAGCTAACATTAATAAAGATTAATAAATACTATAATAAATGTATTGTTCATTGTTCATGTTGGTTAATACATTAACTAATGATAATAAATGCCATTTGTTTAAAGTGTTATCAAAATAATTAAACAACACTGCACAACAGCACAAATCTAAACATTCTTGAATCAAGATACATTGACTTGATAAGCAAAATTACCTAAGAGATTAAGTCTTGTTTTCTAAGGAGGACTTCATTGGCAGACAATTTTTCTTGATTTCAAAAACTCACATAATATTTTTTTTTTATTGATTTAATGTTTAGATGTTTGGTTTTTTGTAGAAATGCTTTGTTGAATAATGAATTTTGTTTTTAACATTATTAAAATCAGATTACATATATATTGTTTTACATTTGTTTTTACATTCCATTGTAAAAAATAAAACCCATATATATTATTTGTTTTCTGCTTTGTTTTCTCCCTTGAAACACCTCTTTTAAAAATATTGGCTAAATATCTTTCCTCTAGTTATCTTGGCGAAAATATTTACTTATTCATTTAAATGTGTAAAATAAAACTACTTAAGTTTTATGAAATTACAAAAAGTCAATATCTAGCCTAATTAAAAAGTAACTTAAGTAACTGTTCTTTAGCATTTCTTTTGTAATGAATGGCACTGCATTATCAGTGTACATGGGGCGTTTCTGCTTATGTGGCTGAAAGGTCTAACGCAATAGAAATCATTTTTGCTCTGCAAGAACAAAAATTACAGGGGCCATTGCTCTTTCATCATCATATCATCATTTTTCATTAGCAGGGCTTTTTAATTCTGGACCGAGACCCCTGTGCTCCTCATCCATCTCAATCACATTACAAATGTCAATAGTCATTTCACCCTGTTACCAATAAACACCCCAATCAGAGCACAGAGAGACACGGCCATGTTGACTCTGCTAACTGCTGCCTCCATGGGAGTTTCTAATTTCAATTACGTATAAACACTGCCTGTCTCTCCCGACTCACTGGATAACACGCCCATATTTGTTCAGTTGAGCTACATTATGCGCGCTGCCGTGTTCAAGCTGCGACTGCTTTTTGTACGCCCCCCCCCCAACAAAAAACT
>NW_026128118.1:0-12685 GCF_022985175.1 Labeo rohita | reverse complement strand
TTTGTTCCATCTCCAAGCCGTCCAAACAACTCCCCGCTGGCCTTTTGCAACCATTGCCGATCCCTCAGAGACCATGGTCACACATCTCCATTGACTTCATTACCGACCTGCCTCCCTCCGAAGGTCACACCACCATACTCACAGTAGTGGATCGGTTCTCCAAGTCATGCCGCCTGATCCCGCTCGCCAAGCTACCCACTGCTCTCGATACGGCTCAGGTACTCTGCAACAACGTCTTCAGGTTCTATGGTCTCCCAGACGACATAGTGTCTGATAGGGGTCCCCAATTCACTTCTCGCCTCTGGTCTGCCTTTTTCAAATGTCTAAACGTCAATGTGAGTCTCTCCTCAGGGTACCATCCAGAGTCGAATGGCCAGACCGAACGCCTCAACCAGGAAATCACCCGGTTCCTCAGGTCATACTGCCATCACAACCAGACAGACTGGAGCAAGTTTCTCTTCTGGGCTGAGTATGCACAAAATTCCATTATCAAACCCTCAACCGGACTCACGCCATTCCAATGCGTGTTAGGTTTTCAGCCTCCTCTCTTCCCGTGGTCTGGAGAACCCACAGAACTGCCTGCAGTCAACTCCTGGCTTCAAAGAAGTGAGGCCACATGGGACTCTGCTCACACTCACCTTCAGCAAGCCATCCGTAGACAAAAGAGATTTGCTGACCTACACCGTCGCCCCGGTCCGGCGTTCGCCCCCGGGTCATGGGTATGGCTATCCACCAGAGACCTTCGTCTAAGACTCCCATGCCGCAAACTCAGTCCCAGGTACGTGGGTCCTTTCAAAGTCATAAAACAGATAACTCCAGTCTCTTATCGTCTAGCCCTGCCTGCTCAATACCGTATCTCACCCACTTTTCATGTGTCCCTGCTCAAGGCCGCTGGTGCTCCGAGACGGGCGGACGACCTAGACGAGGACCGGGCTCAGAGTTCCCCTCCGCTGATCATCGACGGCGAGGAGGCATACCGGGTCAGGGAGATCCTCAACTCTCGACGCCGGGGCGGGGTACTCCAATACCTCGTGGATTGGGAGGACTACGGTCCAGAGGAGAGATCGTGGGTTAACTCCAAGGACATCCTAGACCCATCACTGGTCACTGACTTTCATTCAAACCATCCGGACAAACCCGCTCCTCGTTCCCGTGGTAGACCCCGGCGTCGTCAGCCTCCTCACGTCAGGAGCCGTTCGCAGGGAGGGGGCTCTGTAACGATCCCGGCCTCTGTGGTTCCCCCTGATCGTCACCAGAGGTCGCCATCACCCGAATACTAACCTATTCCACCCTTCACTACATTACCCATAACCCCGTACCTGGTTCTGACCCCATGGACTTCCACTTCCTGTTCCACCACTATAAATACTTCCGGGTTTCTCAGACACATCGCGAAGTCTTGTTTTGCCCCGGCTGACATTTCTGAGCGTTATTTACTCTGTTGGATTATTTGTGTATTACCTTGGACTGCCTTTCGTTGTTTGAACCCTGCTGCCTGCCCTTTGGACCTCTCGCTGTGTTTATGACTACTGTGTTCTCTGTCTGCTGCCTGCCCCGACCTTCTGCCTGTATTTCGACTCTGAGTATTGCCTTTCCTATTACATTCCTGTTTGCTGGTTGTTACCTTGCCTGTCTGACATCGTCTTTAATAAACACGCTGCACATGGATCCCAACTCTGCTGACCCTTCATTACACCTTTGATGTATTTTTATACTGCTGGAGGTTTGATGCCTAGTCAGATTTAAATTTAGTCATGTGTTAATAAAGATATTCCTGTTTCCTTATTCTGGTTGTGGTCGTTCAGACTCTTTTTACTCTGGACCTTAACCAGGTTAAATAAAGGTGGTGGCAGCAAGAGAAGTGAATTGTGAGCTTATTTAGCCCAGTGTTATATATAAAAAAAAAAAAAGATAGAACCCAAACTGATTTTACAATGGTGGGAGCGGTGGAATTTATTATTATTATTATTATTATTATTATTATTATTATTATTTTTTTTTTTTTTTTTTTGAATTATGGAGTCTGACGAACCATCACCAATATCTAGTAATTCCCTTCCAATAATAATGTCTTCTCAAACCGGGCAGTTTCAGTTCCCTGTTTTTATGAATGAAATGTTTACAGCAGCAGCCCGTGAATGGGTCGACTGGTCTGAGCAGTTCGAGATGGCAGCTGAAGTAGTTGGGATGAGACATTTAAAGTTAAGTTCATGTCCTTATTATGATCTGGCAAGGCAAGAGACGTATACAGTGGTCTGACTCCAAATGATAAGGCTAATTATCAGAGTCTAAAAGCTGCCATGACCAAATGTCTACAACCCTGTGATAGTGATGAATGGAACCGTGTGAATTTTACATCATGAAAGCGTTCACCTGGTGAAACCGCTAGAGAGTTTGGCAATGCGTTGAGGCGCTTAGTGAGCAAAGCATATTCCTCTGTAGATTTTGCCACTCAAGACCTTTTAGCAAAGGATCAATTTATAGCAAATATTGGGCGTACTGATTTGCGGGTGCAACTTTGAACAGCTAAATTGAAGACTTGGGGCCATTAATGTAGCATCAGAACTTGAGCTTATACGAGAATTAGAACAAAATCCCTCCCGGTAGATGCTGCTCAGACAGCACACACACGTCTGACCGACGTCGGCCTCATGAACTATAACATCCAAATCTACACGGCTACTTCACTCAGTGTTTGTAAGGAGATGTGTAAAGCTGTTGATTCTGCTTAGTTTCATTTTCTGTAGAGGAACAAAACACAAGTCTACAATAATGAACACAATCATGTGGACTGAACTTTCTTGATTTCTGTTCTCTAAATAACACTATTAAAATCAAGTGGATTAGACATTTCATTCTAAACCCAAATTCTTTATGAAATTTTATACCTAATGTTGTTTTTTCTAAATTAGTGGTCTTAGATTTCTCTTGATTTGCAATCATAAAATTGATAAAATTCCTTTAAGCTCATCCTGCTTTCATAAACAAATGTTGCTGGTTTGGTCTCTATTGTATAAACACAACTTCTCACCCCAATACGTACCTAATTTGGAATAATTGCAGTATATTATATAAAAATAAATCTTAAATATTAAGCAAATATTAAATCAAGAAGGTTTGTTACTCACTTACTCTGAGTTTCTACTGTCCATGAAATTCCAGTAACACCAAAAGAGTTTTCTATTGTCACGGATGCAATTCCCACAGGAGTCTTGATGTTATTCAAAGCTAAAACCCAAAACAGTATCACACCCCCCTCTGCAGTCCATCTGTTTGATACCAATATTGGTAAACTTTGTTTTGCCCCTGGACGTACAAATGTTAATAAAACAATTCATTCTTTACTTCAAAAAAATATTGTTTCTACTCCAAACTGTATAATTTATTGGAACAGGTTAGTTAAAGGTTTATTACTGAAGGTCATTTGGACCAAAAAAAATACTTGTTGGTAAATAAAGTGAAGGAAGTAACCTTTAAAATTGTACACAGATACTATCCAGTAAATATTTTCTAGTTAAATTTAAAAATGATATTGATTTGAATTGTTCCTTTTGTAATATGATGATTGAAACTTTGTTTCATTTATTTTGTCATTGCTCTCATGTTAAAACATTTTGGAAAGATTTGACTAGATTTATAATTGATAACATTGACTCCACCTTTTCTTTGTGATTAGATCATGTTTTATTTGTTTTTACTAAAATCCCCTCAAATAAAAGGAAAGAGTATTACATTATAAATTTGATTTTAATTATTTGCTAAATTTCACATTCACAAGTGCAAGTATAGTAAAACCAAGCCATTATTTTTGGTTCTTGAAACATAATTAGAAAGCAATTAAGACTGTTTCCATTTATGAATCCTTTAATATATTTACATAATGTTTGTATCTGTTTTATGTTTTTTTATGTGTACAATTGTAGTTATAACTGTACTTTGTGTTTATTGAAGTGTATTGTTAATAAAAAATATATAATTATATATAATTATATCAATAAATAAATGAAATAAAAAAAAGAAGAAGCCGTTGCACACATACTGCACATTACTAGAGCACCTGGAGTCACAAAAATACATTTACAGGTAAGTCTAAGCTTAACCTGAGATCTGTTTAGACAAAAAAATTAATTAATTAATTAATTAATTAATTAAAAATAAATATTATAATGAACTTACCGTAATAAGATAAACTATTTATTTATTTATTTATTTATTTATGATCTAGAACCTAGACAGATGCTTTTGATTTCACTTCAGAAAGAAACAGCAAATGAACGTGATGACCTTTCCCCTGCAGACCACTTACTATTTCGACGTACTAGAAGTGACACTTAAAAAAAATAAAATAATAAATCAGTTATTTAAAAAAAATAAATATCTAAACATTCATATGTGATGTATTTGTGATGTTACAGAGTGACACAATGAAGCAAATTTAAAGCTGTTGTTACATTTGAGGCTGCATTCACTATATTTACCTTGTGATTCTTGTCAACAGACGAGACACCAGTGGTGGAAAAGTGAAGTAAAAGTGAAAGTTACAAACTACTCCAGTAAAGTACAGATGTACTAAAGTACAGTAAGGAACTACAACTACTTCGTTACTGGACTTAAGTACGTTTGTAACTTTCACTTTTACTTCACTACACTGTAAAAAGCAACCTATAGAATCTACTCAATATAATGGGGTAAACTGATGTAACAATTTGCACTCAGTTTGATGGGTAGATTCTATCCTATATGTCTGAGTAAAGAATACCTGAATTTATCAGATAAGACAAACAAAAAAAAAAAAAGTAGGTTAAGTCTACACAGCAAAAAGCCCAGTGTTAAATGAACTCTCCCGGGAGTTTGAGTCCATACTCAAGAGTGTTAAAATGAACACTGAAGCAGTGTTAGAGTTAATGAGGTAATTAAGTGATTCATTGAGTGATGATTGAAAATTATCGAAGACACCAAAAGGTTTACGTCACCATTATAGTGGTCAGTGTTAGCATTAGTTGGGCTCTTGACCCGTAGCATTTTAATATTAGCTTTTGTTCTACTGTTTAGTTAAACTAGCCAGACAAGCCAAAGAGCAAAAGTCTTGCAGTGGTGATAATTCTGTTTTAAAATAAACTTAATTTGAGCCACTGAAATCATTTAGAGTTGTATATCCTTTATTTATTATAGCTGCCTTGTGGTTTCACAGCAGCAAAAAAATGATAAAGCTTAAATTTGTTTTTTAAATTTTGAATGGACTTTTTACAAGCTCCTCCGATCAAAAAAAAAAACTTTCAAAAGCTGTTCTTTTAGGCTCACACAGACATCATGAATCAGCATATGAATCTCAAAAATGGTGACAAACAGCATATCCAGAAACAGATCAACTCTAAACATCACGGAGATCATCAGCTCATAATTTATTCATGCCACAATGCATGATGGGAAATATGGATGAGTTTTGATTGGCTACAACATACGTTTTTGTTGGTCACCATTGTTGTGATTCTCATGCTGATTGTTGATGTCTGTGTGTCTAAATCTTAAAAAAGTCTTTCAATTTTTTCCGGTCAAATAAATTTTAGAAACACCTGTCTGATTAAACCAACGTAAACAAAATACAACTCACTTATTCTGATCGCTACTTCATGACTTTGTCAAAGCATAATCAAAGCCACAAAATCTCATTTCTTCTGGTTTGTCTGACTGTTATAACTCAATTACAACACCCAAACAAAATCTAATATTAAGAAGTTACTGGTAAAGAGCTAAACTAATGCTAACACTCACCACTATAATGGCGACTTACAAAATGAGATTTTCTCCTTTTGGTGATTCGGCTTATTAACAACAGGCGTCTTTAATAATGGTCAATCATCACTCAATGAATCACTTAATTACCTCATGAACTCTAACACTGCTTCAGTGTTCATTTTAATACTCTTGAGTATGGACTCAAACTCCCGCGAGAGTTCATTTAACACTGGGCTTTTTGCTGTGTAGACTTAACCTACTTTTTTTTTAGTTTGTCTTAGCTGATAAATTAAGGTATTCTTTACTCAGACATATAGGATAGAATCTACCCATCAAACTGAGTGCAAATTGTTACATCAGTTTACCCCATTATATTGAGTAGATTCTATAGGTTGCTTTTTACAGTGTACATTCCAAAGCGTAAGATCGTACTTTTTACTTCACTACATTTCATAAACATCTCCTTACCTCTTATAATATATCACGTGCTCTGAGACGCACAAGCGGTGTCTGATTCATGAACAAACTGATTCTTTTCAACGAACCTGTTAAATTGATTCGCCAACGGCACCAAACGATTCATTCACGAATTTGAATGATCCGATTGCAGCTGTTTTCGAGTCGACAACTCATTGATTCAAATGAGTCGTTTAGAGCGAGTCTCCAGTGAACCGAATACTCAAGTAAGAACCGGGAGATCTTGTGCGCGCGCGACTGATGCTGCGAAAACTAAAGTTACTAATGTCGAATTTTAGGATTAATTATTGTAACTGAAAATCATATTTAGGTCAAAGCTGTCCGTTGTTTGTGAATTACATCTGCTGTAAAAGGTGATCTGTTTAAGCGCACTGAAATGCTTGAATTCAGACACATTAAAAACGAAAAATGTAAATAACAGCTGAAATAAAACCACTCATGCACATTCATATTCCTCGCTGATGTAACGTTAGCAGTTTTATTAAAACGCTACGCATGTAGCCCTACGTGACGTCTGTTTTTATATTGTTTAGCAACTGTATAAATTTTATATTGTTTGGATCAGCTGGAGTAGACAGATATAAATGTTTATTCAACCATACTGGAAATAAGTAAATATTGTTAGCTGATGCTAACTGTCTAGCTGCTTGCTGGTGCTAAGTTGAGGTAATTTTTAGATATAAAGTCCACATATTTTTAATCAACCACCTAGATAGATTATATTAGAGGGAAAGGATGTGATGTTCAGAACATGGTAACTACAGTAATTATTATAGTGGGAAGTGATGCCTTCTGGGGTCATTTGGCCAGGGGTGTTTTTTACACATACAATATTTGAAATTAAGAAAAAAATCATTATGAAAATATAATTATATTTTCCTTAAAATGTTCTTGCTAACTTCAGGCCTTATTCTCATGTCATATATAACTGTGACATTATGCAAAACAACAAGCTTTAAAACACTTTTTTCTTACTGGTGAAAATTAGGTGGTCAAATCTGTTTTCTCTCAGGTACCACAGTATAAGCTTTACAATGAATATTACTACATCACTCACATCAACATAGTCCATATCAACAACAAAAATGTTGGGAAAATCCCATGTATTTTAAACAGTAGGATTATAAAAAAAATATAAAATTAAATTAAGTAGCCTATATAAAATTGCTAAATAAATCTATCAGTACATAAAAAATTGGGTACTTTTGTACTTTCACTCGAGTAAAATTGAAGGAGGAGCACTTTTACTTTTACTGGAGTAATATTTTATTATATGTATCTGTACTTTTACTCAAGTACTCAAATTGTGTACTTCGTCCACCACTGAGAGACACTCAGTAGTTTTTCTGATCTAGTGTCACTTGAACACAAAAATAAGTAATAAATTGGAAAATGTTCATCCAGATGCATTTATTTAGTTTGTAGTAATGCTGAGCATTTAACTATTTTGCATGTTCTTGTTATTTTCTTAGTGTTTGTTGTAACATAAGCAGAGGTGGGTAGAGTACCCAAAATCTGTACTCAAGTAAAAGTAAAAGTACTTATGGAAATATTTACTCAAGTAAGAGTAAAAGTAACAATCCCAATAGTTACTTGAGTAAGAGTAAAACAGTATCCGATGGAAAAACTACTCAAGTAGCTAGTTACTAGTTACTTCTGATCTGATTGATACGAAGTGAAAACCTTGAATTTAAAACTATTTGGAAAGCTTCCACACCTCTCCTTGAAAGTGTCTTTGTTTTGTTTATATAAAACATAGGCTGAAGTAAAGTAGCCTGTCTCAGTCCTGTGATGGGCACATTAGTGTACAAATTTGTGTATAACGTCACAGTATGCACTTCAATTTATTTATATTTTTGGAAAATATGAAAACATGCAGACGTTTAGAATGATTGTGTTGTTTGTAAGGTTCATAAGATATTTGTCATTGCTTGCACAAGCGCGCATATGAGGAAAAACATTCGGACAGTGTGTGAAATATGGTACTATGAGGTCAAAGTGCCCATAGTTACCAAATTACCATTAATAGGGTTCAAATAGGCATCATCAGCCGCTTTTCCACTATCGTGACAGAATGTGTTTGCTAAGCGAAAGCGCGCTGTATGATCAAACAGCCAAGAAAACAGCTGTTACGCTGCGTTCATAGCTCATACATTAATACTGTCAATAAATGTGTTAGTTTTTAGAAAGGTTTTACCTTCTGTGTCCGTCTCCGTTGGCATGCATATCCCCTCAGCATTTGTTGGTAACGTTATACCTGTCGTCGCCTTCTGTTTATTTATTTATTTATTTATTTTTTGCGTTGTTTATAGTTGTGTCCTTTTTTCTGTTATTTAACAAAGTCCCAAAAACAGAAATATCTGATCATATCTCTGTTTATATTACAATTGCGTTACCAAGGCAACGACTAACACATTTGTATTTACATTCCAAAGAGTTCCGTTATCGGTTTTGGAAAATGAAACCGTATCCGTGCTGACTGGCCCGGATCGGCACGGAACGGAGCGGTTAAGCGAAAGAATCCATCGCATTATGAAACTGTTCTTTCTCACATCTTGAAGTGAAAAAATAGAGTTGATTTGAGGCCACGGGTGATCTGCTCCAGATAGCTCACACACGTGATCCTCTGCTTTAGCCATCATCTTTAACTAACTTAACATCAGGCCCGTCGCGACAAGGCAGGCAAACCAAGCAATTGCTTGGGGCCCCGAGCTGGTTTCTAGATGTTATTGATTTGAAAACTGTTTTTCTCTCTTGGGCTTTAACATGTTTAACTTGTTCCTGGTTCAAAATAAGCAGATTTATAAGAACAAAAGTCCAGAAGTGACATAGTGCAGCTTTAAAACAGACTAATATGAATAAAACTGTCCAATAACAACCAATGACAATAAGATTAAAAAATCATTTTGGTCACTGAGGTCATTTATATGCAGAGGCGGACAGAGTACACAGGTTCATTACTTGAGTAAAAGTACAGATACCCCTTGCTAAATTTTACTCAAGTACAAGTAAAAGTACTACAGTCAGATGTCTACTTAAGTAAAAGTACTGAAGTACTTGTTTTTAAAAGTACTTGAGTATCAAGTGTACAAGAGTACATTTTCTAAATATTGCATTACTGCCACAGTGCTTACATTTGTGTACAGAAACATCCTAAATGGAGTTATGAAAAATGTTAATGTTAATACCTTGGAGAATGTAAAACGAATTGAAAGTAAAATCAAGTCATTTTCATCTTTTTACCATGTTGCTTTATTTAACATTTCTCACTTGCCCACAAGGCAATAGCACAACAATGGCAACACTCTGACAAACCTCTGTTAGAGTTTAATGTATTTTTTGCACCCACATTTGAACCTGACTGTGTTAAACACACCACATACTCAAGAACATCAAAGCAAATGCTCAGCTTACATTAATGTGTAATATCAGAAAAGAAAATTCAGCTAACAATTGTGTGTACATGTGAGTTTCTCTGTTTTTTCATCAATCAAATCAATAAACCTAAACCAGCAAAGGCCACATAGCAATGTCCTGACACACCTCTGAACCTGACCGTGATTAAGTGATTAAAGAAAATCAGCTAATCAGCTGTGTTTAGGTCAGTGTACAAATAAGGAAAAATAAAATTCAGCTCATTTGAGTGACAATATTAAGCCCCTTCCTCTCACATTGACATACAGGCAAAGGCAGGAGAAAATACTTTCAGCTGAATAAATGTCATGAAGTCCTTGTTCAACTTGAGGAGAAGTTGGTTCTCAAAATTCTGTGAATGAATTGATCCCCTTCTTGGGGTGAAAAGCAAACCTGCTATGCTAAAAAGCCTTTCACACACTGCTGAAGCTGGCAGGGCTGTGTTGAGCTTCAGTGAGAGGTTAAGCACAGCTGGATATGGAGCGCCTGCACAATCCAATCGCGTTTGAGAGAGAAACAACAAATTGAGGGTTTCTGAGATTTTTCTTTTTTCCTTTTTTTTAGAAGAAGTAACGGGTACTCACGCTTATGGATGGAAATGTAGCGGAGTAAAGAGTACAATATTTGCCTCTCAAATGTACTTGAGTAAAGTCATGAGTACTCCCCAAAAATGATACTTGAGTAAAGTACAGATCCCTCAAAATTGTACTTAAGTACTGTACTCAAGTAAACGTACTCCGTTACTGTCCGGCTCTGTTTATGTGTTTACCTGAGTATTGAAGCAATTCAAACTGTAAGTGACACATCAGTAAGAGATGTAAGAGAATAAAGAAGAGAATAAAAAATAAAGTACCAAGTCTGGTCCAATTTTGAAGGAGCTCAGAATTTAATTACATTTAATAGGAAGAAATAGCTAATAAAAATTATATAAATATAGCGTAGCATCATCAAATCTCCTCAAAATTCAAAACTAGAAATGAAAAATATTATTGAACAAAATTATATAACGTTTATTTAAAAAAAAAAAAAAAAAAACTTGTCAAGTGTCAAATACTCTCTGGTTTGAAAAAAAGTTTAATTTTACTGCAAAAATAGCTCATTACAATTGTATAAAAATCTAATACTACCATAAAATCAGCTCAAAATGCTAAATAATAATCAAAAAACATTATTGAACAAAAATATATTACAGTAATTTTTCTTAAAAAAATTAAAAATGTTGTATTTCAAGTGTGACCCAAAAAAATGAAGAAGCTGAAAATTTAATTTTTCTGGAAAAATAGCTCATTAAAATTGTATAAAAATGTAATACTACCATAAAATCAGCTCAAAATGCACAATAATAATCAAAAAACATTATTGAACAAAAATATATTACATTAATCTTCCTAAAAAATAAAATAAAGTTGTATTTCAAGTGTGACCCAAAAATGAAGAGGCTCAAAGTTTAATTTTACTGAAAAAATAACTCATTAAAAGTTTTTAAAAATGTAATACTACTATAAAATCAGCTTAAAATGCTAAATAATAATCACAAAACATTATTGAACAAAAATATATTACAGTAATTTTTCTTAAAAAAATTAAAAATGTTGTATTTCAAGTGTGACCCAAAAAATGAAGAAACTGAAAATGTAATTTTTCTGGAAAAATAGCTCATTAAAAGTTTTAAAAAATATAATAATACCATAAAGTCATCTCAAAATGCAAAGTAATAATCAAAAAACATTATTGAACAAAAATATATTACATTCATTTTCCTAAAAAATAAAATAAAGTTGTATTTCAAGTGTGACCCAAAAAATGAAGAACCTGAAAATTAAAATTTTCTGGAAAAATAGCCAATTAAAAGTTTTAAAAAATATAATAATACCATAAAATCAGCTCAAAATGCAAAATAATAATCAAAAAACATTATTGAACAAAAATATATTACATTAATTTTCCTAAAAAATAAAATAAAGTTGTATTTCAAGTGTGACCCAAAAATGAAGAGGCTGAAAGTTTAATTTTATTGGAAAAATAGCTCATTAAAATTGTATAAAAATGTAATACTACCATAAAATCAGCTCAAAATGCAAAATAATAATCAAAAAACATTATTGAACAAAAATATATTACATTAATTTTCCTAAAAAATAAAATAATTTTCCTAAAATACAAAATAAAGTTGTATTTCAAGTGTGACCCAAAAATGAAGAACCTGAAAGTTAAAATTTTCTGGAAAAATAGCTCATTAAAATTTTTAAAAATATAATAATACCATAAAATCAGCTCAAAATGCAAAATAATAATCAAAAAACATTATTGAACAAAAATATATTACATTAATTTTCCTAAAAAACAAAATAAAGTTGTATTTCAAGTGTGACCCAAAAATTAAGAGGCTCAAAGTTTAAATTTACTGGAAAAATAACTCATTAAAATTGTATAAAATTGTAATACTAGCATAAAATCAAAAATGTAATACATTAATTTTCCTAAAAAACTAAATAAAATCAGCTCAAAATGCTACTAAAAGTTTTTAAAAATGTAATACTAGCATAAAATCAGCTCAAAATGCTAAATAATTGTAGCAAATTAGCTCAAAAGGGAAATATTTATGATTAACTAGATAGTAAAGTTCGTAGACAAACTTTAAGTTGGCTTGAAAAAGCCTAGCCAGAAAGTTTTAAAAGTTTTAAGTTATATTTGACTGTTTTTAGTTTAAAATTAAAGTCTAAGATTAAAGTCTGAATGTTTTGAAGGCAATATAGTCTATTAGAAAAACAGATATGGTATCAGGTATGCTAGGGCGGCGGTTGCTAAGGTGTTGCTACGCAGTTGCTAGGGTACCCAGGGTGGTTGCTAGAGTGTTACTATGTGGTTGCTAGGGTACCCGGGGTGGTTGCTAAGGTGTTGCTAGGTGGTTGCTAGGGTACCCAGGGTGGTTGCTAAGGTGTTGCTAGATGGTTACTAAGGTGTTGCTAGGCGGTTGCTAGAGTACTCAGGCTGGTTGCTAAGGTGTTGCTAATTGGTTGCTAGGGTATCCAAGGCGGTTGCTAGGGTGTTGCTGGGC
>NW_026128117.1:5651-13194 GCF_022985175.1 Labeo rohita | reverse complement strand
GAAAAAAAAAAAGCGGACCCAAAAGGGTTAAAATTTTTTTAAAAAAAAACCCTTTTGGGCTTTTAAAAAAAAGGGAAAGGGGGTTTTAAAATTTTTTAAAAAACAAAATCCCCAAAAGAAAAAAATCAGAATCACTGACTCTCAAAATGTATTGAGGCATTTAATAATTATGCACTGTTGTTTTATTTCCACAAGTCAGTAGTAAGACCACAAAAACACAAATGAAGTTACGCTAAATAAATAACTGAATGTTAGCCTGTGTGGGACTCAAGTGTGGTTGATTTAATGCTACAGATTCATGAAACCAAGGAAAACTTGGAATCGCACTAAAACGTCTTTTCTCAGTGAGAAAAAGGACGTGATCTTCATGAAGTTTCATGAAAAGCTGACCCATTAAAAATGTTTCACATGTATGAAATGAATGTTATTTACAGTGCAAAAAAGACACTTCTTGAATGTGTTAGAAGTTTATTGCATTTTGAAGTTTAGTTAGAGCCTCAGTTCATAAAACGCTTTAGTGGCATTCTAGGAACGCCAAAATGTTTTTGTGATTTTAAACCAAGGCAAGCTCAGCTCATGAAACCAGTGAGGCAAGTTGGTTTTATGCTCTTAAAAATGTTTCACATGCATCTTTTCTTACAGTGAGAAAGCGTGTTAAAGTTTATTGCATTTGAAGCATGAAGTTTCATGAAAAAGGGCATTCTAGTGATTTTGGGCAACCAGCTCATTAAAAATGCTTTGGAAACGCATGTAGTGAGAAAAAATGTTCATGCAGTTTCATGAAAAACCGAGCCACTTAAAAATGATGTGGAAAGTAAATGTTATTTACAATGCCGAAAGTTTATGTTAGCATTTGAAATTTAGTTAGAGCTTCAGTTCATAAAATGCTTAGTTAAGGCATTCTAGGATCGCCAAAAATGATTTTAGGCATCTCAGCTCGTGAAACCAAGGCAAGCTTGAAACGCTCTAAAACGTCTTTTCTCAGTGAGAAAAATGTAAGTTCATGCAGTTTCATGAAAAAAACCGAGACCCATATTAAAAATGTTTCACATGCATGAAAGGAATGTTATTTACAATGCAGAAAGACACTTCTTGATGTGTTAGAAGTTTATTGCATTTGAAGTTTAGTTAGAGCTTCAGTTCATAAAATTTAGTAAGGGCATTCTAGGAACGCCAAAACTTAGATAAAATGCTTTTGGGCAACTCAGCTCATGAAACCAAAGGCATGCTTGGAAACGCTCTAAAAGCGTCTTTTCTCAGTGAGAAAACGCTAGTTCATGCAGTTTCATGAAAAAGCTGAGCCATATTAAAAATGTTTCACATGTATGAAAGGAATGTTATTTACAATGCAGAAAGACACTTCTTGATGTGTTAGAAGTTTTTTGAATATGAAATTTAGTTAGAGCCTCAGTTCATAAAACGCTTAGTTAGGGCCTTCTAGGATCGCCAAAAATGTTTTTAGGCATCTCAGCTCGTGAAACCAAGGCAAGCTTGGAAACTGAAACGTTTTCTCAGTGAGAAAAAGGACGTCATGAAGTTTCATGAAGCTGACCCACGTTTGAAATGTTTCACAATGCATAAAAGAAATGTTATTTACAATTTAGTTAGAGCTTTAGAAAAACGAATGCTGGATCGCCAAAAATGTTTTTACATCTCAGCTCATGAAACCAAGGCAAGCTTAAACGCTCTAAAACGTCTTTCTCAGTGAGAAAACGAAGTATGTTTTATAAAAATGTTTCATTTATAAAACGGACATGCATGAAAGGAATGTTGTTAAAATTCTAGGATTCTTGATGTGTTAAAAGTTTTTGCATTTGAAGTTTAGTTAGAGCTTCAGTTCATAAAACGCTTAGTTAGGGCATTCTAGGATCGCCAAAAATGTTTTTAGGCATCTCAGCTCATGAAACCAAGGCAAGTTGGAATCGCTCTAAAACGTCTTTTCTCAGTGAAAAAAGCTAGTTTTTAAATTCATTTCAAAAAGCTGAGCCATTCACATTTTCAAATGTATGATGCATAAAATACAATGTTAGAAAGACACTTCTTGATGTGTTAGAAGTTTTCACATGAACAGCATTATTTACAAATTTAGTTAGAGCTTCAGTTCATAAAACGCTTAGTTAGGGCCTTCTAGGATGTAAAAATGTTTTTAGGCATCTCAGCCGATGAAACCAAGGCATGCTTGGAAACGTTCTAAAACGTCTTTTCTCAGTGAGAAAACGAGTTCATGCAGTTTCATGAAAAAGCTGACCCATATTTTAAAAATGTTTCACATGCATGAAAGGAATGTTATTTACAATGCAGAAAGACACTTCTTGATGTGTTAGAAGTTTTTGCATATGAAATTTAGTTAGAGCCTCAGTTCATAAAACGCTTAGTTAGGGCATTCTAGGATCGCCAAAAATGTTTTTAGGCATCTCAGCTCATGAAACCAAGGCAAGCTTGGAAACGCTCTAAAATGTCTTTTCTCAGTGAGAAAACGAAAGTTCATGAAGTTTCATGAATAAAGCTGACCCACATTAAAAATGTTTCACATGCATGAAAGGAATGTTATTTACAATGCAGAAAGACACTTCTTGATGTGTTAGAAGTTTTTGCATATGAAATTTAGTTAGAGCCTCAGTTCATAAAACGCTTCAGTTAGTCTGGGCCTCTAGGATCGCCAAAAAATGTTTTTAGGCATCTCAGCTCATGAAACCAAGGCAAGCTTGGAAACGCTCTAAAACGTCTTTTCGCAGTGAGAAAACGAAAGTTCATGAGTTTCATGAAAAAAGCTGACCCACATTAAAAATGTTTCACATGTATGAAAGAAATGTTATTTACAATGCAGAAAGACACTTCTTGATGTGTTAGAAGTTTGCATATGATATTAGAAATTTAGTTAGAAACCTCAGGGCCTTCTATAAAAAAACTGATTTTAGGCATCTCAGCTCATGAAACCAAGGCAAGCTTGGAAACGCCAAAAATGTTTTTGAGAAAATCTCAGTTCATGAAACCAAGACAAACTTGGCTGACCCACATTAAAAATGTTTCACATGCATGAAAGGAATGTTATTTACAATTTCAGAAAGACACTTCTTGATGTGTTAGAAGTTTTTGCATATGAAATTTAGTTAGAGCCTCAGTTCATAAAAACACTTAGTTATGTTTTCTAGGATCGCCAAAAAGTTTTTTAGGCATCTCAGCTCATGAAACCAAGGCAAGCTTGGAAACGAAAACGTCTTTTCTCAGTGAAAAATGTTCATGAAGTTTCATGAAAAAGCTGACCCACATTAAAAATGTTTCACATGCATGAAAGGAATGTTATTTACAATGCAGAAAGACACTTCTTGATGTGTTAGAAGTTTATTGCATTTGAAATTTAGTTAGAGCCTCAGTTCATAAAACGCTTAGTTAGGGCATTCTAGGATCGCCAAAAATGATTTTAGGCATCTCAGCTCATGAAACCAAGGCATGCTTGGAAACGCTCTAAAACGTCTTTTCTCAGTGAGAAAAACGCTAGTTCATGAAGTTTCATGAAAAAGCTGACCCACATTAAAAATGTTTCACATGCATGAAAGGAATGTTATTTACAATGCAGAAAGACACTTCTTGATGTGTTAGAAGTTTATTGCATTTGAAATTTAGTTAGAGCCTCAGTTCATAAAACGCTTAGTTAGGGCATTCTAGGAACGCCAAAAATGTTTTTAGGCATCTCAGCTCATGAAACCAAGGCATGCTTGGAAACGCTCTAAAACGTCTTTTCTCAGTGAGAAAACGCAAAGTTCATGAAGTTTCATGAAAAAGCTGACCCACATTAAAAATGTTTCACATGTATGAAAGTAAATGTTATTTACAATGCCGAAAGACACTTCTTGATGTGTTAGAAGTTTATTGAATATGAAATTTAGTTAGAGCCTCAGTTCATAAAATGCTTAGTTAAGGCATTCTAGGATCGCCAAAAATGTTTTTAGGCATCTCAGCTCGTGAAACCAAGGCAAGCTTGGAAACGCTCTAAAACGTCTTTTCTCAGTGAGAAAACGAAAGTTCATGAAGTTTCATGAAAAAAGTTGACCCACATTAAAAATGTTTCACATGCATGAAAGGAATGTTATTTACAATGCAGAAAGACACTTCTTGATGTGTTAGAAGTTTATTGCATTTGAAGTTTAGTTAGAGCTTCAGTTCATAAAACGCTTAGTAAGGGCATTCTAGGAACGCCAAAACTGATTTTGGGCAACTCAGCTCATGAAACCAAGGCATGCTTGGAAACGCTCTAAAACGTCTTTTCTCAGTGAGAAAACGCTAGTTCATGCAGTTTCATGAAAAAGCTGAGCCATATTAAAAATGTTTCACATGTATGAAAGGAATGTTATTTACAATGCAGAAAGACACTTCTTGATGTGTTAGAAGTTTTTTGAATATGAAATTTAGTTAGAGCCTCAGTTCATAAAACGCTTAGTTAGGGCCTTCTAGGATCGCCAAAAATGTTTTTAGGCATCTCAGCTCGTGAAACCAAGGCAAGCTTGGAAACGATCTAAAACGTCTTTTCTCAGTGAGAAAACGAAAAGACACTTCTTGATATGTTAAAGTTTTGCATGAAAAAAGTTTATAAAACGCTGACCCACGTTAAAAATGTTTCACATGCATAAAATAAATGTTATTTACAATGTTGTTAGAAAGACACTTCTTGATGTGTTAGAAGTTTCATGCATATGAAATTTAGTTAGAGCTTCAGTTCATAAAACGCTTAGTTAGGGCATTCTAGGATCGCCAAAAATGTTTTTCATGAAACCAAGGTAAGCTTGGAAACGCTCTAAAACGTCTTTTCTCAGTGAGAAAACGAAAGTTCATGAAGTTTTATGAAAAAAAGCTGACCCACATTAAAAATATTTCACATGCATCTCAGCTCTTGATGAAACCAAGGCAAGCTTGGAAAAACGCTCTAAAACGTCTTTTCTCAGTCAGAAAAAGGCGCTAGTTCATGCAGTTTCATGAAAAAAGCTGACCCACGTTGAAAATGTTTCACATGCATAAAAGAAATGTTATTTACAATGTAGAAAGACACTTCTTGATGTGTTAGAAGTTTTTTGCATATGAAATTTATTTAGAGCCTCAGTTCATAAAACGCTTATTTAGGGCCTTCTAGGATCGCCAAAAATGTTTTTAGGCATCTCAGCTCGTGAAACCAAGGCAAGCTTGGAAACGTTCTAAAACGTCTTTTCTCAGTCAGAAAACGCTAGTTCATGCAGTTTCATGAAAAAGCTGACCCACATTAAAAATGTTTCACGTGCATTAACGGAATGTTATTTACAATACAGAAAGACACTTCTTGATGTGTTAGAAGATTTTTGCATATGAAATTTAGTTAGAGCCTCAGTTCATAAAACGCTTAGTTAGGGCATTCTATGAACGCCAAAACTGATTTTAGGCAACTCAGCTTATGAAACCAAGTCATGCTTGGAAACGCTCTAAAATGTCTTTTCTCAGACAGAAATCGCTAGTTCATGAAGTTTCATGAATAAAGCTGACACACGTTAAAAATGTTTCACATGCATGAAAGGAATGTAATTTACAATGCAGAAAGACACTTCTTGATGTGTTAGAAGTTTTTTGTATATGAAATTTAGTTAGAGCCTCAGTTCATAAAACGCTTAGTTAGAGCTTTCTAGGATCGCCAAAAATGTTTTTAGGCATCTCAGCTCATGAAACCAAGGCAAGCTTGGAAACGCTCTAAAACGTCTCTTCGCAGTGAGAAAACGAAAGTTCATGAAGTTTTATGAAAAAAGCTGACCCACATTAAAAATGTTTCACATGTATGAAAGAAATGTTATTTACAATGCAGACATACAGTTCTTAATGTGTTAGAAGTTTATTGCATATGAAATTTAGTTAGAGCCTCAGCTGATAAAACGATTAGTCTTGGCCTTCTAGGAACGCCAATAATGTTTTTAGGCATCTCAGGTCATGAAACCATTTCATGAGCTGAGATGCCTAAAAACATTTTTGGCGATCCTAGAAAGCTCTAACTAAGCGTTTTATGAACTGAGGCTCTAACTAAATTTCATATGCAAAAAACTTCTAACACATCAAGAAGTGTCTTTCTGCATTGTAAATAACATTCCTTTCATGCATGTGAAACATTTTTAATATGGCTCACATGAAACTGCATGAACTAGCGTTTTCTGTCTGAGAAAAGACGTTTTAGAGCGTTTCCAAGCATGCCTTGGTTTCATGAGCTGAGTTGCCTAAAATCAGTTTTGGCGTTCCTAGAATGCCCTAACTAAGCGTTTTATGAACTGAGGCTCTAACTAAATTTCATATGCAAAAAACTTCTAACACATCAAGAAGTGTCTTTCTGCATTGTAAATAACATTCCTTTCATGCATGTGAAACATTTTTAATGTGGGTCAGCTTTTTCATGAAACTGCATGAACTAGCGTTTTCTGACTGAGAAAAGACGTTTTAGAGCGTTTCCAAGCTTGCCTTGGTTTCACGAGCTGAGATGCCTAAAAACATTTTTGGCGATCCTAGAATGCCCTAACTAAGCGTTTTATGAACTGAGGCTCTAACTAAATTTCATATGCAAAAAACTTCTAACACATCAAGAAGTGTCTTTCTGCATTGTAAATAACATTTATTTTATGCATGTGAAACAATTTCAACGTGGGTCAGCTTTTTTCATGAAACTTCATGAACTTTCGTTTTCTCACTGAGAAAAGACGTTTTAGAGCGTTTCCAAGCTTGCCTTGGTTTCATGAGCTGAGATGCCTAAAAACATTTTTGGCGATCCTAGAATGCCCTAACTAAGCGTTTTATGAACTGAAGCTCTAACTAAACTTCAAATGCAATAAACTTCTAACACATCAAGAAGTGTCTTTCTGCATTGTAAATAACATTCCTTTCATGCATGTGAAACATTTTTAATGTGGGTCAGCTTTTTTCATAAAACTTCATGAACTTTCGTTTTCTCACTGAGAAAAGACGTTTTAGAGCGTTTCCAAGCTTGCCTTGGTTTCATGAGCTGAGATGCCTAAAAACATTTTTGGCGATCCTAGAATGCCCTAAAGAAGCGTTTTATAAACTAAAGCTCTAACTAAATATGCTATGCATGAAACTTGTAACATATCAAGAAGTGTCTTTCTGCATTGTAAATAACATTTCTTTTATGCATGTGAAACATTTTTAACGTGGGTCAGCTTTTTTCATGAAACTTCACGAACGTCCTTTTTTCTCACTGAGAAAAGACGTTTTAGAGCGTTTCCAAGCTTGCCTTGGTTTCATGAGCTGAGATGCCTAAAAACATTTTTGGCGATCCTAGAAGGCCCTAACTAAGCGTTTTATGAACTGAGGCTCTAACTAAATTTCATATTCAAAAACTTCTAACACATCAAGAAGTGTCTTTCTGCATTGTAAATAACATTCCTTTCATACATGTGAAACATTTTTAATATGGCTCAGCTTTTTCATGAAACTGCATGAACTAGCGTTTTCTCACTGAGAAAAGACGTTTTAGAGCGTTTCCAAGCATGCCTTGGTTTCATGAGCTGAGTTGCCCAAAATCAGT
>NW_026128117.1:0-5151 GCF_022985175.1 Labeo rohita | reverse complement strand
CTAAAAACATTTTTGAAGATCCTAGAATGCCCTAACTAAGCGTTTTATGAACTGAAGCTCTAACTAAATTTCAAATGCAATAAACTTCTAACACATCAAGAAGTGTCTTTCTGCATTGTAAATAATATTCCTTTCATGCATGTGAAACATTTTTAATATGGCTCAGCTTGTTCATGAAACTGCATGAACTAGCGTTTTCTCACTGAGAAAAGACGTTTTAGAGCGTTTCCAAGCATGCTTTGGTTTCATGAGCTGAGCTGCCTAAAATCAGTTTTGGCGTTCCTAGAATGCCCTAACTAAGCGTTTTATGAACTGAGGCTCTAACTAAATTTCATATGCAAAAAACTTCTAACACATCAAGAAGTGTCTTTCTACATTGTAAATAACATTTCTTTTATGCATGTGAAACATTTTCAACGTGGGTCAGCTTTTTTCATGAAACTTCACGAACTTTCGTTTTCTCACTGAGAAAAGACGTTTTAGAGCGATTCCAAGCTTGCCTTGGTTTCATGACCTGAGATGCCTAAAAACATTATTGGCGTTCCTAGAAAGCCCAGACTAATCGTTTTATCAGCTGAGGCTCTAACTAAATTTCATATGCAATAAACTTCTAACACATTAAGAACTGTCTTTCTGCATTGTAAATAACATTCCTTTCATGCATGTGAAAAATTTTTAATATGGCTCAGCTTGTTCATGAAACTGCATGAACGTCCCAGGTTAAAGACGTTTTAACCATGGTTCCCCTTGGTTTCATGAGCTGAGACGCCTAAAATCAAACGTTCCTAGAACGCCTCCAGCGTTTTATGAACTGAATCACATGTGTAATCAGTCCAATAAACTTCTAACACATCAAGAAGGCGGGTCTGCATTGTAAATACCATTCCTTTCATAATGTGAAAAATGCGCCGGAGCCGGCATTCAGCTTAAATAAGAAACTTCATGAACTAGCAGGGATGCAGGAAAAAGGGCCTGAGACGCAGCGCCTTGGTTTCATGAGCTGGGGCCTAAAAACATGGTTACATACGTAACCTGGGACGTGAACTGAGCTTAAGGAACTTCGAGCTGCGTCAAAAGTGTCTTTCTGAACGCTAAATAACATACCCACGCATGTGCCCTTTTTAAAGTCCCTGCCTAGTGTGTGTGCTAGGACAGGAGAACAGAGGAGCCAGGAGTGACTGCAGGTCTAGATCATAAAATCTGACAAAGGTAAGGGGCGAGGACCATCCCACATTAAGAATGTCTTTCATTGCATTTTATGAACGTTGCAGATGTCCTGCATAGGGACACCAGAAATAAAGGCTTTAGAGGCAGAAATGCCTCGAGTAGAGTGGGCCTTAACCCCCAATGGAGAGGGAAGGCCCGAAGACTCATAAGATAGAGTGATGGCATCCACGATCCAGCGGCTAAGGGTTTGCTTAGAATGCAGGGAGGCCCCCTTTAAAATCAGCTTTGGCATTCCTACAATTGTTCTGAATTTTATCCACAGGGCAGATCTGTTTACTAAATTTCCAGTGCTCGAACTGGACACATAAGAAAATAAGCTTTTGCTGGTCCGAAATAACAAAAGGGGGAGGACAAAAGGCCTGAAGCACAACGGGCCGTGGTGGTACAGAGGGAACACATCGGTAGTGTACCCTGGTCTAGGGTACAGAAAAACTTTGCCATGCCATGGGGCAAATGTCCAAATGTGAAGGGGCCACAGAAAGGGCCTGAAGATCTCCTTTTACTCTCTTTAGCGAAGATAAAGCTAAAAGAAGAACTGAACTCTTAATTGACAATAAATGGTCAGAGGACTTTCTGATAGGCTCAAATAAAAGAGCCTCTTTCACCACGGCGAGGTCCCAAGTAGGGACCCGAGGTTTTTAATGTGGGTCAGCCTCAGCGCACTTCATGAACTAACGTTTTCTCACTGAGGGAAAGACTTTTAGCCCACTGAAGTGCCAAGCATGGGGCGTGGTTTCATGAGCTGAGCCGCCACCTAAAAACCTTTTTTTGGGTGGAGAATGGGCTAATCCTGTGGAGAACTGATCCTGCAAAAATTCCAGCACTGTACCGACTGGGCAGTTAACTGGGTCTTTCTGCATTGTAAATAACATTCCTTTCATGAATGTGAAAATTTTCCACTTGGGTCAGCTTTTTCATGGAACTTCTCTGAACTGGAGGATTTCTCACTGACAAAAGACGTTTTAGAGACCGGAATGAGCTTGAAAATCGTGCCCCCTCAGGGGCCACACCCATAACTTCCACAACTCCGGGCGAAGTGTCTTTCTGCTTTCTGCAAGCCTTCATGTCAGACAGGGTCAACCATAGATGTCTCTCCGCCGCCACCATAGCTGCCATGGACCTGCCGATGGCACGGGCGGTCTCTTTGGTGGCGCGGAGAGACATTTCAGCGGCTCTCCTTAGCTCAAAGATGTTATCCTTGCTAATTTTCGTGAAACACTCATCTAGCTCTTTTAGCAGATCAGCCTGGTATGCCTGCAACACATGCCATGGTTTCAGACTGAGAACCTAAAATGACCTTTGCCGTTCCTAGAACCCACTAGCACTGATGTTATGAACTGAGGCTCTGGGTAAATTTCATATGCAAAAACTTCTAACGCCTCGGGAGACAGATATTTAAATAACATCTGTTCTACATGTGAAACATTTTTAATGTGGGTCAGCTGTTGTCCCCGCCACACTCCCATAGTAATCAGAGGCGGGGACAAAGAGACGGGCCGAGAATGGTTTAACCCACGATCTCGACACCTCGGTGTGGAGATCGGGAAAACGGCAGGCTGCGGGCGTTTCCGGTGTGAAGGAGATGCCTAAAAAACATTTTGCGCAGGAAGCGTTCATCTAACTGACTTCTAACTGCGGTTCGGCTTGTTTCTCGGCGGGCCAATCGATATTTAAACTTAGCTTTCTGCACCGTAAATAACCACCTTTCCAAAACTCCTCGTATTGGGGGTCAGCTGTGGGGCCATGCAACGCTTTCATGTTCAACCTCCTCAGAGGAAGAAATGAGAAGCGTTGAGGCTGTTCCCTGCAATAAAGGAACCGCATGAACGGGCTTCCGAGATCCCTGAAAACATTTTTGAAGATCTACTAGGTGAGGAGGGAGATAGCGGTTCATGAACTCCATTCCCTCTAGTAGATTCAGCTGCAAAAAACTTCTAACACATCAGCTGCCGCTTTCTGCCTCGGCGGAAAAACATTTTTTCCCGCAGGAAACATTTTTAATGGCTCCCTCCGCAAAGAAAGCTTCCGGGAGCGGAGAGCACGCAGGGGAAAGCCGCTTTAGCAATTCCGGGCAGCTTTGGCCTCATGAGAGAGCCGACTCTGCAGTGATCCGCTCCCAAGCAAACCACGCACAAGCTGTGTGTATCTGAGGCTCGGAATAAATTTCATATGCAATAAACTTCTAACACATCTTGTGTCTTTCTGCATTGTAAATATGTTTTATTTTCCATGTGAAACACTTTGGACAGCTTGTCTCAAATAAAAGTGGTACACTGGCACTCAAAACAGAAAAGTGAAAACACACACCATTCCAAGCATGCTTTGGTTTCATAAATGAGAGCTAAAAACATTTTTGGCGTTCCTAGAAAGCCTAGACTAAGCGTTTTATGAACTGAGGCTCTAACTAAATTTCATATGCAATAAACTTCTAACACATTGGAAGTGTCTTTCTGCATTGTAAATAACATTCCTTTCATGCATGTGAAACATTTTTAATATGGGTCAGCTTTTTCATGAAACTTCATGAACTGTTTCTGACTGAGAAAAGACGTTTTAGAGCATTTCCAAGCATGCCTTGGTTTCATGACCTGAGTTGCCCAAAATCACTAACTAAATTTCTATGCAATAAACTTCTAACACATCAAGAAGTGTCTTTCTGCATTGTAAATAACATTCCTTTCATGCATGTGAAAATTTTTAACGTGGGTCAGCTTTTTCATGAAACTTCATGAACTAGCGTTTTCTGACTGAGAAAAGACGTTTTAGAGCGTTTCCAAGCATGCCTTGGTTTCATGAGCTGAGTTGCCTAAAATCAGTATTGGCGTCCTTAGAAGGCTCTAACTAAGCGTTTTATGAACTGAGGCTCTAACTAAATATGCTATGCATGAAACTTCTAACATATCAAGAAGTGTCTTTCTGCATTGTAAATAACATTTCTTTCATGCATGTGAAACATTTTTAATGTGGGTCAGCTTTTTCATGAAACTTCATGAACTTTCGTTTTCTCACTGAGAAAAGACGTTTTAGAGCGTTTCCAAGCATGCCTTGGTTTCATGAGCTGAGATGCCTAAAAACATTTTTGGCGTTCCTAGAATGCCCTAACTAAGCGTTTTATGAACTGAGGCTCTAACTAAATTTCATATGCAATAAACTTCTAACACATCAAGAAGTGTCTTTCTGCATTGTAAATAACATTCCTTTCATACATGTGAAACATTTTTTAATATGGCTCAGCTTTTTTCATGAAACTGCATGAACTAGCGTTTTCTCACTGAGAAAAGACGTTTTAGAGCGTTTCCAAGCATGCCTTGGTTTCATGAGCTGAGTTGCCTAAAATCAGTTTTGGCGTTCCTAGAATGCCCTAACTAAGCGTTTTATGAACTGAGGCTCTAACTAAATTTCATATGCAAAAAACTTCTAACACATCAAGAAGTGTCTTTCTGCATTGTAAATAACATTTCTTTCATGCATGTGAAACATTTTTAATGTGGGTCAGCTTTTTCATGAAACTTCATGAACTAGCGTTTTCTGTCTGAGAAAAGACGTTTTAGAGCGTTTCCAAGCATGCCTTGGTTTCATGAGCTGAGCTGCCTAAAATCAGTTTTGGCGTTCCTAGAATGCCCTAACTAAGCGTTTTATGAACTGAGGCTCTAACTAAATTTCAAGTGCAATAAACTTCTAACACATCAAGAAGTGTCTTTCTGCATTGTAAATAACATTCCTTTCATACATGTGAAACATTTTTAATATGGCTCAGCTTTTTTATGAAACTGCATGAACTAGCGTTTTCTCACTGAGAAAAGACGTTTTAGAGCGTTTCCAAGCATGCCTTGGTTTCATGAGCTGAGTTGTCTAAAATCAGTTTTGGCGTCCTTAGAAGGCTCTAACTAAGCGTTTTATGAACTGAGGATCTAACTAAATTTC
>NW_026128116.1:0-12696 GCF_022985175.1 Labeo rohita | reverse complement strand
AGGCTATTGTTACATGGTTGCTATGGTACTTGCTGTGTAGTTGATAACACATTCTGGGTGGTTGCTAGGGTGTTGCTATATGGTTGCTAGGGTACTTGTGGTGGTGGCTAGTAAAACATACTAACTTTACAGGTAAAACAAACTAATAGACGACTGTTTGTGTTCACTGTACAACAACACACATGATAATGTTGCAGGATTGTTTTACACACAATATTAAACATTCCTGAAACTTCCGTCGTCAAAACTACAATATGAGAAAAATATACAGTCGTGGTCAGAATTGTTGGTGTCCTCAGTAAATATGATCAAAAAGGCTGTGAAAATAAATCTGCATTGTTTATTCATTTGATCTTTGGTACAAACTCTCCTCCTCATCATGCATTAGGACGATACAGACACGCGTCCTCTTCCAGACACATTTGTAACATCTTTAGTTGATTAGAACTTCATTATTGTTGATTTTCAGTGCTTGAGCTCTTTTCTTATAGACACTTAATCATTTGTGAGGCTTAACAATCTTTTGCTGCACATCAGAACTATATGTAGCCGATGGTCAGTATTTCTTTTAAGGGGCATGGGGCTTTATCCCACTCATAATGGTTGTCCTATAAAAGCAGCCGTAGGTACCTAGAAATGGATGCTCCTATCGTTATTGGTCACGTCATTAGGTTTCCGGTGCAGTGCGGGAGTGTTTGTTTGGTAAGGTGCTGTTGGTCGAGATTGTATTATAGATCTGTCGTAAGGATTAGACTTTTATGGGCATGTTTCTTTTCTTAGTGTGGACTGAGGAATCCTGCGATTATATTGTTACCATACATTCTCGGAAGCGACGTGTTTTTCACATCTTGGGAGCTTTTCCGGGATGGTGGACCGTTCCAATTTGGTGAGTTATTTTAATCTTACATGCTGTTTTAAAGGTTTATAAGATTAGTTAATTTGGGTGTTTTTATTTGCTTTAAGAGGTGCGAGCCGTTGCAGTGGGCTTTCTTGTTACGGCGTACGTTTGGTACAGCTGTTTGTTTATAGACGTGAGTGGGATCTTCGACGGTGGTGTAACAGCAGCGTACAGACTGTTTTCTTTTCCGGGTGCTGTACATTCAAGCAGTTGGACTGTCGAAGTCGTATTGAGAAGCTATTTCGGCGTGCTGTCGGACGGGGTGTACTTCATCTTATATCAGTGGATTCGTCTCAATATTTACGCTCGAATAATCAGCTGGGCGGTGGCTTGACTCGCTGCAAACGAAGGGACTTAAGTGGCGGCGGTACATCACTTCACTTATCCTTTTTTTGAGGAATTTGGGACCAGTACTCCACAGTTCCCACCGTATTCTGAGGTCCTGTGTTCTAAAAAGTTTATTTGGTTGATTTGTTTGTTTTTCTTTTGTGAATATTTGTTTACTGCCTTTGCAATTGTATTTCTGTGGTGTTGTGGCCATATGTAAATTTAATTGGTGGCCTGCTCAATTGTTTGTTAATATTTTTATTTTTTTTTGTATATTTTTTTGTTTGTTTGCTGTCATTGTAACTCAATGGTTGAATTGTGTTATCTTGTAAGGTGTGTGTGTGTGCGTGTGTAAAAATCCGTTGTGTTGTTTAAAGTATAATTTGCTTTCTCTCCAGGAGTTGGGGTGACCAGTTGTAGTGTGAGGGACGAGCCCTTCTCTGCTGGTGGCGGTATCCTGCTGTGTGCAGTGTTCACTATATGGGGTGCTGTGGAGTGTGAGTGCACGCGTGCTTTGTCTTTCAGAGACTAGGAGAGTTAGGCCCCCAGCCCTGGAGTGGATGCAGAACTGTGTGTGTAGTTATTTGCATTGGCAAGTCATTTAGTGTTTAATAAAATTTGTGTATTTCATCAGTGTCTTATGTCCTGACTCAGCTGTTTTCGAACCTGTGTGTTCAACAATTCTGACCACGACTGTATATATAAAATAAAATAAACAAATCAATTACAGTTGCACAATTAGATTTGTAGAAAGCACATACTTTGTCAAAATGAGCCTAACATGCAAAATAATAAGCCTGAATTGTTACGTTGCTGCGTGCTGGATGGAACGAGACGAGAGAACAAGCAACAATATTTAATATAAACTTCAGGTAGCACAAGCTGGAACAGGCAGGAACACAGCGCGATAATCCACACACGTAGAAACTGAAATCAACAATAAAGACCGACAAGGAACTAATGACAAAGACAGATTTATAAAGGGTGTGCTAATTACCAAGACAGGTGAACCAGATGACGCTAACAAGGACTAAACCAAATCAGACAGATCAACGGGGGGAGACAATGGGAGAAACCAAGAAAACAAACAGACAGAACTTTAACATTACGCCCCCCTCCGAATAGGCGCGTCCTCGCGCCGTAGAAAACAAAACAAAACAGATTAGGAGGCGAAAAAAAAAGAACAGAAAAACCAGAGTCCATGGGGGAGGAGGCTTCGGCGGAGGACGAAATCCCGGAAGGGGGACAAAAACCAGAGTCAACAGAGTCCAAGGGGGCGACGAAGGTGGGAGGAGCCAGGGAGGAAACAGGAGGGACCCGGAGCAGGAGGAACCTAGTATGACCCAGAACGGAGCCATGATGACCCACGGTGGAGCCGATGGAGGGAGGAGCCATGGTGGAAGAAGGGCTGACGACTCCATGGGGCCGACCGACAGAGGCGGAGCAGCTGGCGGAGGAGCCCGAGGCGGAGACGAAGAGCCGAAGATCCTGGGCGACACCGAGGATCCGGAGGGCCAAGGCGAAGCCCTAGGCTCTGGCAACCGAGGCGTAGGCGGAGATCCAGAGGTCCGCGGCGGAGCCGGAGCGACAGAGGATGGAGGCTGTGCCAGAGGGAGGGAGGAGCCCAACAGAGCCGGTGGGATGGAGCGACGAGGCAAAGCCGGAGGAGTGGAGTCCCGAGGCGATGGCGGGACGACGACCGACCAAGGCGGAGCCGGAGGGACGAGGGAGCCCGGTGGAGCTGGTGGGCCGACGGGCGACGGTGGAGACGAGGGCGCTGAGAGCCGTGGTGGAGCCGAAGGGTCGGAGGGCCGAGGCGGAGTTCTGGACTCTGAGGCTGGAGGCGGAGCTGAGGGATCCTCCAGCCCTGACGCCGATGGAAGCTGGCAGACCCGCGGCGAGCCCACTGCACAGGTAGTGGGCTGAGGGTGAGCAGAGGGGCTGTCAGGGGACAGCGGTGACCAGACAGACAGAAGGGGGGGGTGGGTGGGAATTCCATACCGACAGGTAGATCATGACAGGTAGGTATTTCCGTAGAAAAGTCTATTAAATCTCCAGAGTTAGTTTCCAGAACTTCAGTAAAGAAGTCAATCAAGTCCCCAGAGTTCAGTTCAAGCTCACCCCCAGCGGTGGTGCAGTGGGCAGGGCTCTCCATAGCCCTCTCTTGCTCCACGCAGCACTCCACCTGGAGTGGCTCTCGCACCTGGTCGGACGTGTTGGGCTCTGGCTCTGTGGCGATCCTTTGCTCTGTCGCTCGTGGCTCTGGCTCGTCATCCGCGGTGGGCTCGGGCTCAAACTCCACGTGTCGGGGTGATGGTTGGCTGGGTTCTGGGTCTAGAGTGGGGCTGACGTCCTCCTTGACGAAGTCAATAGTCCATGATGAGCCACAGGACGCCAGCACCCACTCGATGTAGTCCGGCAAGCTCTCTTGAGGACCCTCCCCGGATAGCAGCCCCTTAGTGGTGGTGTTCAGTCCTGCACGCTAGAAAGTGCAAAGGCTGCTATCCGGAAAGTGGGAGTGTTCTGCGAGGAAGATGTAATCTCGGGTGTGGTCCTCAAGAGAGCGTTCCCCCTGCTTCATTATGATGAGGAGAACAGTGGGATCCATGAAGAAAAATCAAAACAAACACTGAGAAAAAACGGAAAATAAAGCAGGGAAAAAACGCCGAAAAAAACTGTTTTAGGTCGGTCTTTCTGTTACGATTGTTGCGTGCTGGATGGAACGAGACGAGAGACGAGATAACAAGCAACAATATTTAATATAAACTTCAGGTAGCACAAGCTGGAACAGGCAGGAACACAGAGCGATAATCCACACACGTAGAAACTGAAATCAACAATAAAGACCGACAAGGAGCTAATGACAAAGACAGATTTATAAAGGGTGTGCTAATTACCAAGACAGGTGAACCAGATGACGCTAACAAGGACTAAACCAAATCAGACAGATCGACGGGGGGAGACAATGGGAGAAACCAAGAAAACAAACAGACAGAACTGTAACATGAATAGGGATAAAAAATTCCAAAAGCAAACACAAAATTTATAAAGTTATAATTACTGTACTCACAGTTTGTGAAAATGTTAATACAGTTAGAAAATATTAAACATAATTATAGATAATCACAAATGAGAATTCAGTGATTTTTTTCCCACTGAACTAGGAAATGTTCCCGGTTTTCATTTCAGAAATCTGGTCACCTTAACATTCAGTCACACACACACAAACACACATTCAGAAACACAGAAACTTCAGTGCTGCCCCCCAATTTTATCAATAAAATAGCTTCACCATTATCTTTCTACATTATCTTTTTCATGAAGGAGTTTGTAATATTTTTTTAGACTAAATTTAAAGCCACAGCTGCACTATTTAAAGACAAACGCGGCCAAAATGACGGTAATTTAAACACAGTCTCTTGTCAATGAACACTTGATAAATGACACTTTTCTGAGAATAGAATATGAAGTGGAGATCACTAAACTGCAAGTTTACCAGTGGTTTCTGAAGACCAGCACTTTGCCACAAGGTTGCCAATTTGACAAAAATAATTAACACACTTAGCAGATATTTCAGTATTGCGCACGACTGAAGCTCTGTTTCAGGGATTACGTCTCAGTTTAGATTTGAATGTTTGACAGTTGGAGTTTGAATAGTCTCATCTCATTTGAACATTCTGGATGTGTCCCATTTATTTATAATTTAATATTCGGCTAACAAGTTGTGAGAACATGTCAGAACAATGTGTTTAAAGAGAATAAAAAATAATATCAAAATGAGATCAGTCCTGCTTGTTGTTTATTAATTCCAGTGATGACGTTTTACCATAGCTGCGTCCGAAAGTTCTAAAATGCTGCCTTCGGAGGCAGCATTCCAAGGCAGGAAGGCATTAAGGCATGTCCGAATTCTAATTCTGCTTCACTTCCTGTCTCCGGAGGTACCTTCTTCTGATGGAATTTTGAAGGCAGCATAGATGTATCCTTCGCTGCCTTCGGTTTCCCACAATCCTGTGCATGTGCGTCATATAGGCTATATAAATTTACATTTATTCATTTAGCAGACGCTTTTATCCAAAGTGACTTACAGGTGGGGAATACATCAAGCGAATTGTCCTAAAGAGGCAAAACGATCTACAAAGTGCTCAAATTACCATATAACAGGCATTGTTCAAATAAGTACAAGCTAGAAAGGGAAAAGAGTAGAAAAATATATTTTTTTTATTTATTTTTTTTTTTTGTTAAGTCAAGTAGTGTCGAAAGAGATGGGTTTTCAGCAGTCGCTTGAAAGTTGTTAGGGAGTTGGCATTCCGGATAGCGGTGGGAAGATCATTCCACCAGCCAGGAACAGTGTAAGAGAATGTTTTGGAAAGTGATTTTGTGCCTCTTTGTGATGCTACAATGAGGCGTCGCTCACTGGCGGATCTCAGAGTTCTGGAGGGAGCGTAGATTGGTAGCAGTGAGCGGAGGTAAGCGGGTGCCGAGCCTGTGGCTGTTCTATACGCAAGCATCAGTGTCTTGAATTTGATGCGAGCTGCAATTGGGAGCCAGTGCAGGGTGATAAAGAGAGGTGTGACATGGGCCCTTTTGGGCTCGTTGAAGACCAGTCGTGCTGCTGCATTCTGAATCATTTGTAGAGGTTTGATTGTGCATGAGGGAAGACCGGCTAGAAGAGCATTGCAGTAGTCCAGCCTGTCTCACAACACACACACAGGAGGAGACGAGAGGTAAGTAACAGTTGAGTTTAAGATTTATTTCACAGCAAAGGATGAACAGAGCGGTAGTTTGAAATGCAGAGAAATAGCTTAGCTGACTGTCCTGGTAGTGATGAGCAGATATAAGTCCGATATTGAGCCACAATAAGTCCAGCCGGAACACGGAGAGCAGAGTCCAAGGGAGTAGCATAAGGAGCCAGGAGCTAACGTAGGAGGTGTAAACGGTAGACCCGACAAGCTGAGAATGGAACCAGTGCTCTATATAAAGGGTGGAGTTAATCAGCTGCAGGTGTGCGTAATCAAAACTCCGGTGATGAGGAACGAGTGGGCGGTGCTCCGGGTGGTGTGGCAGGTGAAGGTGGCTGTGGTGAATGCCTGACACAGCCTGGAGATGACCAGGGCCTGGACAAGAAGTTGTGTGGCCTGCTCTGTTAGAAAGGGCCTGATCTTTCTAATGTTGTGTAGGGCAAACCTGCAAGATCGAGCAGTTTTAGCAATGTGGTCTTTGAAAGTCAGCTGGTCATCAAAGATAACACCAATATTTTAAATAAATAAAGATATTCTGGTGAAATTAGACTTGTTACTTTATATAATAGATTTGATCTTGACCATGATATACTTTATAAATCGTAATAGTGTAAAAAGCATAATAAATAATAATGTTTGTAATAATAGTATTTAATAAAATGTTAAAATGGTTCAAATGAGTAGTGAATAAGAATAATATTTACAATATACTACCAATAATACTACTAATAACAATGACCTGTTCTGCAATATTACTTGCATCAGTGCTTTTATTTTTGTAAGCAAGTAGCTGCCATTCTCAGTCGTCTTCTCCGACGCACAGACCTTCGGTGGGTAATGACATTGAGGTCTTTACTGTATGTATTATTAAAGCATTTATATATAACTGTATAAGATCGTTTTTCTACAAAATCTACAACTTAACCGTTAGGTAACCTAGCAACGGCATCACGTTCTGCTGCCTCTGAAGTCTGCCCAAAACTGTTTCTAGATTTGCTCTCGCAGCCTTCAAAGTCACTGCCTGATAAGGTAGCGAGGCAGCAAGTCAGCTGACTAGGCTTTCGGACGCAGCCCATGTTGTCCCTTGACACTGTATGTAGTGATGTCATCAGAATTCTAGTGAATACTGTCCCAACATGCAGTGAACCAGGGAACTTACCAGTGACCGAATTCATGTACACGATATACTGATTCACGAGCTCGGGAGCTGTCGATGTAAGTCTGTAGGATTTTTCCCAGTTTTAATCATCTTTTTTTTTTTTTTTTTTGAAAAAAAAACAAAAACAAAAACAAAAACCTCATCAGTTAGAAAACATAATAGCACACTAAATCAGTATCTGAGCTGTATTTGGTGGATAAACTGTAGCTTAAAAACTCCAGGAGGAGACACATTTTAAATGTCTCAGAAGAAGATGAAGGAGTTTAAATAGCATTTCAGCAATAGTAGGTTGGCTTTCCCAAGTCAACCTAATTATAATTTTGACTTTCAATGATTTTGAAAATATTATTGAGATACAACAACATGTTAAACATGCTTTAAAACACACCAACAATGCTAACACAGTGAGCCATTATGCCCCATTTTACAAGATGTAATATAAGACCACGTTCACACAGCAGCAGAATACAGTTGTCAATCCTGTATTTGAGTCCTTAATACGGTTACGTTCACACACAGCACACAGTATTTACGGCTGTGACAACAGCATTTTATAACCAAACTCACAGCTGTAAATTTTCAGGACTCACAAATCACACTGTCAGAACACACGCACTGTGTGAACGGAACAGGACTGGACAACTAGTTGTCTGTCACGTCATTCAGTGTGAGAGAGAGGCTCTGCTACACAAACGTGTCTATCATGTGTTGTGTGATTTCACGTGTGGTTTCGGTAACTTGCAGTGACTAAGAAATGAGCTGTGTGTCATCTGAAAGTTTATATCGGATCTAGCAAGATCTTGTGACAATATCCTCCCAAAACATTTTGCATGTTTACATTAGAGCTGCACGATTAATCCTCAAAAGATCGAGATATCGATTCAAACACCCACGCGATCTTATTCCTGAATGACAACGATTTTGTTATGTCTATTACAGCTGTTTCACATCGCGAGTGTCAGTGGAGCATGAGAAGCACGTTTTGTTGCTGCCCATGTTAATGAATCAGAGGGTCGGCCATCATTACGCTTTCTGACATGATCGCTGTCATTCACTGATCTGGGCGGCGACAAAACACACTGCTCACGCTCCACTGACGCTTACGATGTGAAACAGGTGTTAAAGACAATCAAATCTGCATTTATACTGCTGCTGATCCAGAAAAAGCTACACAGTCTTTTCACCCACATTAAAATCATTATTTCTGTGTTACAGACATTTAAATAACAGAAGTACTGGGATAAAAGTTTATAGTTTGGGTGTAAACACTTATTGTCTACAGTAGTGATCAAAACGAAGGTATCTTCGTATGTATTACGTATGTATTGTAATGTTTACCCTCTTCCGCCAGGAGGTGGCGACAACTGCCCATTTAAAAAAAAAAGTATGTCATTGAATCGTTCATTCAGATTTCAATAGTCAAACAAGTCTTAATGAACACTGACTCCTTCATTGATTTTTTTTTAAATTTTGTTTAAATGAATGTTTTTAGAAAACTTAAGCAATGAACATTTTGTCATGATCACTAGTAAAATACGTTATTTTGTTTAGTTTTCTAATCTTTTTTTCTCCAAAATCGTAAGAGAATCATGGTCTCCAATTTATTAAAAAGAACCGGGATTCTCAATTTATCCAGAATCGTGAAGCTCTTCTTTAAATGTTGTTTATTACTGCATATAATTCATTAAAATGGAAGTTCATAAAGTTCAAAATGCACCTACATTTTTTTTTTGCATTTTGTCTTTTTCAGTTGAATAACAGACTATTTTCCCTATATATTTCATTACTGAGGATTTCTTTAAAAAAGTTTTAAAAATCTTGTCTTGTCTCGTTCTCGTGAACCCAGTCTCATGTCTCGTCTCGTCTTGTGGAATAAGTGTCTCGTCACACCCCTACTAGCCACTCAACATTTTTATTGGCCACACAATTTTGTTGATGGGAAATTACATTTTATTTGACTAAAATTACTGCACACTAAAATGTATTGAAATTAATTTCCAAGTTTCTTTTTTGCCTATTTAATGGGCATTTTTCCCTAACCATATTAAATGTAACCAATCTTTCCACTGCAAAAAAAAAAACAGAAGTAGCTGAAGTGCCATTTAAATTCATTTACACGTTTAATGAAGCTAAAATGTAGCATGAATGCATTTACATTGCAAAACTGCACAGTATTAATAATGTTATGAGCTTGGTGTTTAAAATCTTTTTTTTTTTTTAATATAAAAACATGAAATATTGGAAAAAAATACAAAGATAAGCTACTTTTAAATATTAGAAGTAAACCAATCAATAGGTGGCAGCAAGTGACTGTTTTAATGAATGAGTCACTGAGTCATGCCTTCAAACACAGGCTGATTCATTTAAGAATGAAGCAAGTGCCCGTCTTCATGAATGGATTTTGATAGTCCGCTTTAGACATTCTATTAACAGTAAGTAACTTTACAACTGCATGTCAACTAGTCATTAGAGTATTAGTAGACTGTGTGCAAATTAATGAGAATTAGATGACATGTAGTTGCAAAGTTACTTATAGTTTGTAGAATGTTTAAAGTGGACTGTCAAAATAAAGTGTAACCAAATCATGATGGCAAAAATAATAAATACATTTTAATTAATTATTATTTTAATTCTTAGGAGGTCTCCCATCCAGGTACTGATCAGGCTCAACCCAGTTTAGCTTCAGTGGGCGACCAGGCAAGAGTGATTGCTGCTGGCAGTGCAAACATTATTTTCTATAATAATGTGATCCTGCAAATGAACTCATTACTTAAACATCACATAAAGCTCATTGACTAACTTGCCGTTAATGTAAACCTAATTATACGGTTACCTCATAGGCTTGTATCATAGCTAGCCATTTAAAATCATATTATTTTTTAGTGTTTTTATTTCATTTTATTTTGAAAATCCTGTTTATATTATGATCTATATGGTCTAATCAGAGGTGTAGTGAGGGTCATTGACATTAATTTCCTTTTGGACAAGATAGAAACAGCATGTGTAAGAGAAGACATCTGTGATGTGGACCTGTTTAAAGTGACTGTTATATGAAAGATAAGTTATACTGCTGTTTAATTGTTTCTCTGAGAGCTTGTGGGTCAGTATGATGTGTTTGTGTGTGTCTTGTAAGCTCTGTGCGGCTTAAGTTTTAACTGTTTTTTGTTGTTTTTTTTTTCTTTGCAGTGTATGATTGTAACTCTAATATAAAATGTGTTGTAATGACTTCAGTCCGTGTTTCCACTGAGTACAGTATCCTGACATGCAAGTGCTGTTAAATATCATACTGTACTGCTTGGTCTAAAGAGATGAAGACACAAAGAGAACAAGATCTGCCCTTATTGATAATAAGGTCTCTGGTAGTCAGTCATCTATTACTAGTTAAACAGCAGCTCTAATTTCTTCATTCACTTAGGTCAGAGGAGAACCAGTCTCCAACTGAGACTGAAAGGTTTTTTTTCTCCATTTCTGTCACCTGATGTAGTTTTGTTCCTTGAACTGAAGAGCTGCTTTACAGCTCAATCACATCCTGCAACACTGAGACTGGTATAGAACTGAATTGTATAAAGCACTGTAGAAATGAAGGTGACTTGACTTGTCTTATTTTGTGATGTACTGTCATTTGTGTTCCCTGTTTTTTTTTTATTTGTGTTTCCCCCATTTCTTTGTCAGGAAGCTGATTGCAGAGGCAAAGAAACATTTTCCAGAGTGCTGTCTCTGTCCTGCCCAACTTTTTGTTGAAACTGTTGTATATTCTTATGGTTGAGTTTATTTTTTTATTTTTTTCTTTAATCTGAGGTAATGTCAACTAATTTACTGTAATAGTGACACCAACATGTAACTTGTAATATTCAAAGTTAGGCCTTTTTGTTCCTTTATTTACAAGTTGATAATGTGTGCAACATAAATTATCATTTAAATATGTTTGTTTCTACCTTTTATAAAAGCTGTAGGAAGGTTGCGGCCATTTTTGTTGTATTTTCACTGTCTGCTCCTGTTTTGTGGACAGTTAGGGAGTCCTCCTGCTTGACATACCTGAGTTTGTTCAGTGAACAGTTTGGATCCTTCAGTTTTTCAGAGAGCAGCTTGACTCCTGAATCTCCTGGGTGATTGTAGCTTAGATCCAGCTCTCTCAGGTGTGAGGGGTTTGAATTTAGAGCTGAAGACACATAATGACAGCCTTTCTCTGTCACCATACAGCCAGACAACCTACAAAAACATACAACAACAATCCACATCACAATGCTGTGTTTGTTGTTCCTTTTTATATTGAACTGATTATTCCATATAAGCAGCATTGTCAAAAAAAAAGATCATGTTGTGCTCATTTAGCATTATCAGGAAGAAACAAATATTCCCCCAAATCATTGAACATTATACATCTTTCATGTAAATACAAAAGTAAAGCGTTAGTTCTCACACAAACAATAGTGGCACAACACTGCTCCTGAAATCATATATAAACAAAGTGGTGAAAGAAAGAATATAAAGATAAGATTTAAAAGCAAAACTTCTAATGTTGTAAAATGAAATAAAAAGCCATTTTCAGATTCTCCTGATTTTGAGCCCGATTTGCACCTCTAAGCAATCAGGGGAAATAGCCTGATTCAAGGCTTGTTGCAAATTACTTTTGGTCCCAAAAAAAAAAAAAAAAATCCTCAATTGTATGTTGTCATTAAGATTAATTTACTGCTTCTGATCACGTCAGAGCTGCAAGATCCCAAATCATAAATATCAAACATATTTGATATTTATGACTCTTGATCATGCTGCCTCTGGTGTGATAACTGCGATAGTTCCCCAGATCTCAATCCAGTCAGGCGTCTGTGGGATGTGCTGAACAAACAAGTTGAGGGTCAGGGCTGTTTTGGCAGCAAAGGGGGACCAACACAATATTAGGAAGGTGGTCATAATGTTATGTCTGAACAATGTATATACATACACAAACATATATACATTTTTGTGTGTGTTTGTTTGCTGTTGTACATGAATTACACTGAATTATTGATCATGGGCTTCATTTACATCTGGAAGAGAATTTCATCTGCATTGCATTTTACATACTTGCTTTGTTTACATCATAGAGGAAACAAATGTGAGAAGGCTGAATCCATGCTTGACAAGCTCCTCTCATCATCTCCACAGGCCTCTTCCTTTGTGACTGGTGATGTTGTTCTGGACTGCCATATTAACTATGCTCTTGTTCCATTCAAAATAATCTTGATTGTCCACCCAGGGTTCCCACACCTTGGGAACTTCAAATTCAAGGACCTTTCAAGGACTTTCCAGGTCCAATACCCTCAAATTCAAGGACTTAATGTGGGGACACATTTAAAGTGAGTGCAAGGTTACATCGTGCTACCTTGTAAGATACATTGTTACAGTGTTCATGTCAGAGGGAGTAATATGGATTTTTTTCCCATAAAACTTATTGCACGTAATAAATTCAAGCACCTTTGAAAGACCTGTATCTATGCATGTTTATTTTCAAAAACTTTCCATGGCCTTGACATTTTTTTTTAGATTCACAAACTTTCAAGGATTTCAAGGATTTTCGCAGATATGCTCACTTA
>NW_026128115.1:0-12696 GCF_022985175.1 Labeo rohita | reverse complement strand
GGTACCGGAGTATTAAAGCTCGCTCTGTCCGATTCTTTACCAGCTTTTCCCCCCAGGCTGTGAGAGCCCTTAACGCCAATCTCCCTGTCCCCCTCTGAAGACAAATATCTCTTTTGTAAAACTTCATGTACAGTACTTATGTAAAGTTTTTTCAGTCTCAGTTTGTGTATGTTTAGTCAACTATTTAGCTATAGTATTTATAGTATATGTATAGTGAGATGGTTAACTGTTCTATAGGTCTATAATTGCTTTTCTTATACTTGTACTGTTGTATGTTTACATTATGTTTAACTAGTATGTAGCACCGTGGTCCTGGGAGTCACGACATCTCGTTCCTCTATATGTCCACACATGCAGCAGAATGACAGTAAAGCTCGACTTGACTTCTTCCAGGCGGCTTGTGGGGAAAGTGCTGTTAAAGAGCTGTTAAACTGCACAAGAGCCCGGATAGCTCAGTCGGTAGAGCATCAGACTTTTAATCTGAGGGTCCAGGGTTCAAGTCCCTGTTCGGGCGTAGGGCCGTCATCTTGTTGGCGGCCTCAGCCTACTGTCGTGCCGGTACAGGACTGCCGTGTGGCGGCGTGCGCTCAAAGATGTGCCAGAGTTCACATGCAGTCTTTGCTGTGTTTCCGCTTCAAGAATGTTTCAGTGCCTGTGGTGGGGTGTTTTCCTCTTTTGAGAGTGTTCAGTAAAGCCATAGCCAGTTTGTGGGGTTTTTTTCTCACCCAACTTTGAGGTCGCCTGTGCTCATTTGAACCGCTACAGCCGCGCGTCTTCGTGCGAGACGTTACGGCCGGCTTTCTCCTCGTTGGGCCCGCTGTTTTGTCTGCAGCAGGGCCGGCTTGCAATCTCGGCTGCGTGACTGAGCTGGCTGGGATGCAAGTGGGTCAGGCGGCAGTGCTGCACGACGACAGGGCAGAGGACGTCCAGGTCGCCGTAGTCGTGGCCGAGTGGTTAAGGCGATGGACTAGAAATCCATTGGGGTCTCCCGCGCAGGTTCGAATCCTGCCGACTACGCTTTTTGTCGACGCCCCTGTGCGCCGGGGAGACGCGACCGTGCCCTTTTCTTGCGCGTCCGTCACACGAATTTGCGCAGCCTCTCTCCAACCGAATAACACGCCGCTTGCCCTTTTTGTAATCGGACGGCTGCCGCCACAGCCGTGAGCCAGTGGCGCGCCGTGATCGTATAGTGGTTAGTACTCTGCGTTGTGGCCGCAGCAACCCCGGTTCGAATCCGGGTCACGGCAGCCCTTTGCCGTTGAGCGACGGGGACGTCCTGCTCCTTTTTGCCACCTCGTCCTTAAGCTGGATTTTGCGTCTGAAGCTCTTTGGCATCCTGTGCTGCCCGCCTCCAGCCAAGAGAGCAGGCTTGCGTACCCGCAAACCGGCGTAGTCGTGGCCGAGAGGTTAAGGCGATGGACTTGAAATCCATTGGGGTCTCCCCGCGCAGGTTCGAACCCTGCCGACTACGGGCGGGCTTCCGCCCCTTCTGCTTTAGGTTTCTGTGCTGATAATTGCGGCTTCCAAGGACTTTGGCCTTCGCTCTCACTGCCATGTTTGCTTGCGGCCTTCATCCCGTGGCAAATGAGCTTCTCGTCAGCAACAACGATGAAACACACTACGGAGAGCAAGAGGCACAGCTGGCTGAATGGTGTGGTGCTAACAACCTGTCCCTTAATGTGGGTAAAACAAAAGAGGTTGTGATGGACTTCAGAAGAAACTCTGTTGACCATCGACAGCTCGACTGTGGAGAGAGTCAGCAGCACTAAATTCCTGGGGGTGCACATTACAGAGGATCTCACCTGGACCACCAACGTCACGTCGCTCAACAAGAAGAGCCAACAGCGCCTCCACTTTCTCCGCCGGGTGAAAAGGGCAAGTCTCCCTCCACCCATCCTCACCACCTTCTACAGGGGCACCATTGAGAGTGTGCTGACCAGCTGCATCACTGTCTGGTACGGGAACTGCAGTGCTGCTGACCGCAAGGCCCTACAGCGGACAGTGAACACAGCTGCAAAGATCATCGGTGCCCCTCTCCCCTCCATCCTGGACATTTTCCCTGCACAATGCTCCAGCAAGGCCTCCAGCATCGTGAAGGACCCCACCCATCCCTCCCACAATCTCTTCCAGCTCCTGCCATCAGGTAGAAGGTACCGGAGTATTAAAGCTCGCTCTGTCCGATTCTTTACCAGCTTTTCCCCCCAGGCTGTGAGAGCCCTTAACGCCAATCTCCCTGTCCCCCTCTGAAGCCATGAAAACCTCAGCCTCCCCTCCCCGCCCCCAACTCATTAAAACTGTTGACAATTTTCCTAAGTGCAATTCTGAGTGTGCTACACACGGGTGAGTGGGCTGTACAAACCACCTGTAGTAATCTCATGTACAAATATCTCTTTTGTAAAACTTCATGTACAGTACTTATGTAAAGTTTTTTCAGTCTCAGTTTGTGTATGTTTAGTCAACTATTTAGCTATAGTATTTATAGTATATGTATAGTGAGATGGTTAACTGTTCTATAGGTCTATAATTGCTTTTCTTATACTTGTACTGTTGTATGTTTACATTATGTTTAACTAGTATGTAGCACCGTGGTCCTGGGAGTCACGACATCTCGTTCCTCTATATGTCCACACATGCAGCAGAATGACAGTAAAGCTCGACTTGACTTCTTCCAGGCGGCTTGTGGGGAAAGTGCTGTTAAAGAGCTGTTAAACTGCACAAGAGCCCGGATAGCTCAGTCGGTAGAGCATCAGACTTTTAATCTGAGGGTCCAGGGTTCAAGTCCCTGTTCGGGCGTAGGGCCGTCATCTTGTTGGCGGCCTCAGCCTACTGTCGTGCCGGTACAGGACTGCCGTGTGGCGGCGTGCGCTCAAAGATGTGCCAGAGTTCACATGCAGTCTTTGCTGTGTTTCCGCTTCAAGAATGTTTCAGTGCCTGTGGTGGGGTGTTTTCCTCTTTTGAGAGTGTTCAGTAAAGCCATAGCCAGTTTGTGGGGTTTTTTTTTTCACCCAACTTTGAGGTCGCCTGTGCTCATTTGAACCGCTACAGCCGCGCGTCTTCGTGCGAGACGTTACGGCCGGCTTTCTCCTCGTTGGGCCCGCTGTTTTGTCTGCAGCAGGGCCGGCTTGCAATCTCGGCTGCGTGACTGAGCTGGCTGGGATGCAAGTGGGTCAGGCGGCAGTGCTGCACGACGACAGGGCAGAGGACGTCCAGGTCGCCGTAGTCGTGGCCGAGTGGTTAAGGCGATGGACTAGAAATCCATTGGGGTCTCCCGCGCAGGTTCGAATCCTGCCGACTACGCTTTTTGTCGACGCCCCTGTGCGCCGGGAGACGCGACCGTGCCCTTTTCTTGCGCGTCCGTCACACGAATTTGCGCAGCCTCTCTCCAACCGAATAACACGCCGCTTGCCCTTTTTGTAATCGGACGGCTGCCGCCACAGCCGTGAGCCAGTGGCGCGCCGTGATCGTATAGTGGTTAGTACTCTGCGTTGTGGCCGCAGCAACCCCGGTTCGAATCCGGGTCACGGCAGCCCTTTGCCGTTGAGCGACGGGGACGTCCTGCTCCTTTTGCCACCTCGTCCTTAAGCTGGATTTTGCGTCTGAAGCTCTTTGGCATCCTGTGCTGCCCGCCTCCAGCCAAGAGAGCAGGCTTGCGTACCCGCAAACCGGCGTAGTCGTGGCCGAGAGGTTAAGGCGATGGACTTGAAATCCATTGGGGTCTCCCCGCGCAGGTTCGAACCCTGCCGACTACGGGCGGGCTTCCGCCCCTTCTGCTTTAGGTTTCTGTGCTGATAATTGCGGCTTCCAAGGACTTTGGCCTTCGCTCTCACTGCCATGTTTGCTTGCGGCCTTCATCCCGTGGCAAATGAGCTTCTCGTCAGCAACAACGATGAAACACACTACGGAGAGCAAGAGGCACAGCTGGCTGAATGGTGTGGTGCTAACAACCTGTCCCTTAATGTGGGTAAAACAAAAGAGGTTGTGATGGACTTCAGAAGAAACTCTGTTGACCATCGACAGCTCGACTGTGGAGAGAGTCAGCAGCACTAAATTCCTGGGGGTGCACATTACAGAGGATCTCACCTGGACCACCAACGTCACGTCGCTCAACAAGAAGAGCCAACAGCGCCTCCACTTTCTCCGCCGGCTGAAAAGGGCAAGTCTCCCTCCACCCATCCTCACCACCTTCTACAGGGGCACCATTGAGAGTGTGCTGACCAGCTGCATCACTGTCTGGTACGGGAACTGCAGTGCTGCTGACCGCAAGGCCCTACAGCGGACAGTGAACACAGCTGCAAAGATCATCGGTGCCCCTCTCCCCTCCATCCTGGACATTTTCCCTGCACAATGCTCCAGCAAGGCCTCCAGCATCGTGAAGGACCCCACCCATCCCTCCCACAATCTCTTCCAGCTCCTGCCATCAGGTAGAAGGTACCGGAGTATTAAAGCTCGCTCTGTCCGATTCTTTACCAGCTTTTCCCCCAGGCTGTGAGAGCCCTTAACGCCAATCTCCCTGTCCCCTCTGAAGCCATGAAAACCTCAGCCTCCCCTCCCCGCCCCAACTCATTAAAACTGTTGACAATTTTCCTAAGTGCAATTCTGAGTGTGCTACACACGGGTGAGTGGGCTGTACAAACCACCTGTAGTAATCTCATGTACAAATATCTCTTTTGTAAAACTTCATGTACAGTACTTATGTAAAGTTTTTTCAGTCTCAGTTTGTGTATGTTTAGTCAACTATTTAGCTATAGTATTTATAGTATATGTATAGTGAGATGGTTAACTGTTCTATAGGTCTATAATTGCTTTTCTTATACTTGTACTGTTGTATGTTTACATTATGTTTAACTAGTATGTAGCACCGTGGTCCTGGGAGTCACGACATCTCGTTCCTCTATATGTCCACACATGCAGCAGAATGACAGTAAAGCTCGACTTGACTTCTTCCAGGCGGCTTGTGGGGAAAGTGCTGTTAAAGAGCTGTTAAACTGCACAAGAGCCCGGATAGCTCAGTCGGTAGAGCATCAGACTTTTAATCTGAGGGTCCAGGGTTCAAGTCCCTGTTCGGGCGTAGGGCCGTCATCTTGTTGGCGGCCTCAGCCTACTGTCGTGCCGGTACAGGACTGCCGTGTGGCGGCGTGCGCTCAAAGATGTGCCAGAGTTCACATGCAGTCTTTGCTGTGTTTCCGCTTCAAGAATGTTTCAGTGCCTGTGGTGGGGTGTTTTCCTCTTTTGAGAGTGTTCAGTAAAGCCATAGCCAGTTTGTGGGGTTTTTTTCTCACCCAACTTTGAGGTCGCCTGTGCTCATTTGAACCGCTACAGCCGCGCGTCTTCGTGCGAGACGTTACGGCCGGCTTTCTCCTCGTTGGGCCCGCTGTTTTGTCTGCAGCAGGGCCGGCTTGCAATCTCGGCTGCGTGACTGAGCTGGCTGGGATGCAAGTGGGTCAGGCGGCAGTGCTGCACGACGACAGGGCAGCACGAGGGGACAGGGACATGGCCTCCAGGTTAAGGCGATGGACTAGAAATCCATTGGGGTCGTCGACAAAAGCGTAGTCGGCAGGATTCGAACCTGCGCGGGAGACCCCAATGGATTTCTAGTCCATCGCCTTAACCACTCGGCCACGACTACGGCGACCTGGACGTCCTCTGCCCTGTCGTCGTGCAGGCCCTGCTGCAGACAAAACAGCGGGCCCAACGAGGAGAAAGCCGGCCGTAACGTCTCGCACGAAGACGCGCGGCTGTAGCGGTTCAAATGAGCACAGGCGACCTCAAAGTTGGGTGAGAAAAAAAAACCCCACAAACTGGCTATGGCTTTACTGAACACTCTCAAAAGAGGAAAACACCCCACCACAGGCACTGAAACATTCTTGAAGCGGAAACACAGCAAAGACTGCATGTGAACTCTGGCACATCTTTGAGCGCACGCCGCCACACGGCAGTCCTGTACCGGCACGACAGTAGGCTGAGGCCGCCAACAAGATGACGGCCCTACGCCCGAACAGGGACTTGAACCCTGGACCCTCAGATTAAAAGTCTGATGCTCTACCGACTGAGCTATCCGGGCTCTTGTGCAGTTTAACAGCTCTTTAACAGCACTTTCCCCACAAGCCGCCTGGAAGAAGTCAAGTCGAGCTTTACTGTCATTCTGCTGCATGTGTGGACATATAGAGGAACGAGATGTCGTGACTCCCAGGACCACGGTGCTACATACTAGTTAAACATAATGTAAACATACAACAGTACAAGTATAAGAAAAGCAATTATAGACCTATAGAACAGTTAACCATCTCACTATACATATACTATAAATACTATAGCTAAATAGTTGACTAAACATACACAAACTGAGACTGAAAAAACTTTACATAAGTACTGTACATGAAGTTTTACAAAAGAGATATTTGTACATGAGATTACTACAGGTGGTTTGTACAGCCCACTCACCCGTGTGTAGCACACTCAGAATTGCACTTAGGAAAATTGTCAACAGTTTTAATGAGTTGGGGCGGGGGGGGGAGGCTGAGGTTTTCATGGCTTCAGAGGGGGACAGGGAGATTGGCGTTAAGGGCTCTCACAGCCTGGGGGGAAAAGCTGGTAAAGAATCGGACAGAGCGAGCTTTAATACTCCGGTACCTTCTACCTGATGGCAGGAGCTGGAAGAGATTGTGGGAGGGATGGGTGGGGTCCTTCACGATGCTGGAGGCCTTGCTGGAGCATTGTGCAGGGAAAATGTCCAGGATGGAGGGGAGAGGGGCACCGATGATCTTTGCAGCTGTGTTCACTGTCCGCTGTAGGGCCTTGCGGTCAGCAGCACTGCAGTTCCCGTACCAGACAGTGATGCAGCTGGTCAGCACACTCTCAATGGTGCCCCTGTAGAAGGTGGTGAGGATGGGTGGAGGGAGACTTGCCCTTTTCAGCCGGCGGAGAAAGTGGAGGCGCTGTTGGCTCTTCTTGTTGAGCGACGTGACGTTGGTGGTCCAGGTGAGATCCTCTGTAATGTGCACCCCCAGGAATTTAGTGCTGCTGACTCTCTCCACAGTCGAGCTGTCGATGGTCAACAGAGTTTCTTCTGAAGTCCATCACAACCTCTTTTGTTTTACCCACATTAAGGGACAGGTTGTTAGCACCACACCATTCAGCCAGCTGTGCCTCTTGCTCTCCGTAGTGTGTTTCATCGTTGTTGCTGACGAGAAGCTCATTTGCCACGGGATGAAGGCCGCAAGCAAACATGGCAGTGAGAGCGAAGGCCAAAGTCCTTGGAAGCCGCAATTATCAGCACAGAAACCTAAAGCAGAAGGGGCGGAAGCCCGCCCGTAGTCGGCAGGGTTCGAACCTGCGCGGGGAGACCCCAATGGATTTCAAGTCCATCGCCTTAACCTCTCGGCCACGACTACGCCGGTTTGCGGGTACGCAAGCCTGCTCTCTTGGCTGGAGGCGGGCAGCACAGGATGCCAAAGAGCTTCAGACGCAAAATCCAGCTTAAGGACGAGGTGGCAAAAGGAGCAGGACGTCCCCGTCGCTCAACGGCAAAGGGCTGCCGTGACCCGGATTCGAACCGGGGTTGCTGCGGCCACAACGCAGAGTACTAACCACTATACGATCACGGCGCGCCACTGGCTCACGGCTGTGGCGGCAGCCGTCCGATTACAAAAAGGGCAAGCGGCGTGTTATTCGGTTGGAGAGAGGCTGCGCAAATTCGTGTGACGGACGCGCAAGAAAAGGGCACGGTCGCGTCTCCCCGGCGCACAGGGGCGTCGACAAAAAGCGTAGTCGGCAGGATTCGAACCTGCGCGGGAGACCCCAATGGATTTCTAGTCCATCGCCTTAACCACTCGGCCACGACTACGGCGACCTGGACGTCCTCTGCCCTGTCGTCGTGCAGCACTGCCGCCTGACCCACTTGCATCCCAGCCAGCTCAGTCACGCAGCCGAGATTGCAAGCCGGCCCTGCTGCAGACAAAACAGCGGGCCCAACGAGGAGAAAGCCGGCCGTAACGTCTCGCACGAAGACGCGCGGCTGTAGCGGTTCAAATGAGCACAGGCGACCTCAAAGTTGGGTGAGAAAAAAACCCCACAAACTGGCTATGGCTTTACTGAACACTCTCAAAAGAGGAAAACACCCCACCACAGGCACTGAAACATTCTTGAAGCGGAAACACAGCAAAGACTGCATGTGAACTCTGGCACATCTTTGAGCGCACGCCGCCACACGGCAGTCCTGTACCGGCACGACAGTAGGCTGAGGCCGCCAACAAGATGACGGCCCTACGCCCGAACAGGGACTTGAACCCTGGACCCTCAGATTAAAAGTCTGATGCTCTACCGACTGAGCTATCCGGGCTCTTGTGCAGTTTAACAGCTCTTTAACAGCACTTTCCCCACAAGCCGCCTGGAAGAAGTCAAGTCGAGCTTTACTGTCATTCTGCTGCATGTGTGGACATATAGAGGAACGAGATGTCGTGACTCCCAGGACCACGGTGCTACATACTAGTTAAACATAATGTAAACATACAACAGTACAAGTATAAGAAAAGCAATTATAGACCTATAGAACAGTTAACCATCTCACTATACATATACTATAAATACTATAGCTAAATAGTTGACTAAACATACACAAACTGAGACTGAAAAAACTTTACATAAGTACTGTACATGAAGTTTTACAAAAGAGATATTTGTACATGAGATTACTACAGGTGGTTTGTACAGCCCACTCACCCGTGTGTAGCACACTCAGAATTGCACTTAGGAAAATTGTCAACAGTTTTAATGAGTTGGGGCGGGGGGGAGGCTGAGGTTTTCATGGCTTCAGAGGGGGACAGGGAGATTGGCGTTAAGGGCTCTCACAGCCTGGGGGAAAAGCTGGTAAAGAATCGGACAGAGCGAGCTTTAATACTCCGGTACCTTCTACCTGATGGCAGGAGCTGGAAGAGATTGTGGGAGGGATGGGTGGGGTCCTTCACGATGCTGGAGGCCTTGCTGGAGCATTGTGCAGGGAAAATGTCCAGGATGGAGGGGAGAGGGGCACCGATGATCTTTGCAGCTGTGTTCACTGTCCGCTGTAGGGCCTTGCGGTCAGCAGCACTGCAGTTCCCGTACCAGACAGTGATGCAGCTGGTCAGCACACTCTCAATGGTGCCCCTGTAGAAGGTGGTGAGGATGGGTGGAGGGAGACTTGCCCTTTTCACCCGGCGGAGAAAGTGGAGGCGCTGTTGGCTCTTCTTGTTGAGCGACGTGACGTTGGTGGTCCAGGTGAGATCCTCTGTAATGTGCACCCCCAGGAATTTAGTGCTGCTGACTCTCTCCACAGTCGAGCTGTCGATGGTCAACAGAGTTTCTTCTGAAGTCCATCACAACCTCTTTTGTTTTACCCACATTAAGGGACAGGTTGTTAGCACCACACCATTCAGCCAGCTGTGCCTCTTGCTCTCCGTAGTGTGTTTCATCGTTGTTGCTGACGAGAAGCTCATTTGCCACGGGATGAAGGCCGCAAGCAAACATGGCAGTGAGAGCGAAGGCCAAAGTCCTTGGAAGCCGCAATTATCAGCACAGAAACCTAAAGCAGAAGGGGCGGAAGCCCGCCCGTAGTCGGCAGGGTTCGAACCTGCGCGGGGAGACCCCAATGGATTTCAAGTCCATCGCCTTAACCTCTCGGCCACGACTACGCCGGTTTGCGGGTACGCAAGCCTGCTCTCTGCTGGCTGGCTGGAGGCGGGCAGCACAGGATGCCAAAGAGCTTCAGACGCAAAATCCAGCTTAAGGACGAGGTGGCAAAAGGAGCAGGACGTCCCCGTCGCTCAACGGCAAAGGGCTGCCGTGACCCGGATTCGAACCGGGGTTGCTGCGGCCACAACGCAGAGTACTAACCACTATACGATCACGGCGCGCCACTGGCTCACGGCTGTGGCGGCAGCCGTCCGATTACAAAAAGGGCAAGCGGCGTGTTATTCGGTTGGAGAGAGGCTGCGCAAATTCGTGTGACGGACGCGCAAGAAAAGGGCACGGCGTCTCCCGGCGCACAGGGGCGTCGACAAAAAGCGTAGTCGGCAGGATTCGAACCTGCGCGGGGAGACCCCAATGGATTTCTAGTCCATCGCCTTAACCACTCGGCCACGACTACGGCGACCTGGACGTCCTCTGCCCTGTCGTCGTGCAGCACTGCCGCCTGACCCACTTGCATCCCAGCCAGCTCAGTCACGCAGCCAGCCGAGATTGCAAGCCGGCCCTGCTGCAGACAAAACAGCGGGCCCAACGAGGAGAAAGCCGGCCGTAACGTCTCGCACGAAGACGCGCGGCTGTAGCGGTTCAAATGAGCACAGGCGACCTCAAAGTTGGGTGAGAAAAAAAAAACCCACAAACTGGCTATGGCTTTACTGAACACTCTCAAAAGAGGAAAACACCCCACCACAGGCACTGAAACATTCTTGAAGCGGAAACACAGCAAAGACTGCATGTGAACTCTGGCACATCTTTGAGCGCACGCCGCCACACGGCAGTCCTGTACCGGCACGACAGTAGGCTGAGGCCGCCAACAAGATGACGGCCCTACGCCCGAACAGGGACTTGAACCCTGGACCCTCAGATTAAAAGTCTGATGCTCTACCGACTGAGCTATCCGGGCTCTTGTGCAGTTTAACAGCTCTTTAACAGCACTTTCCCCACAAGCCGCCTGGAAGAAGTCAAGTCGAGCTTTACTGTCATTCTGCTGCATGTGTGGACATATAGAGGAACGAGATGTCGTGACTCCCAGGACCACGGTGCTACATACTAGTTAAACATAATGTAAACATACAACAGTACAAGTATAAGAAAAGCAATTATAGACCTATAGAACAGTTAACCATCTCACTATACATATACTATAAATACTATAGCTAAATAGTTGACTAAACATACACAAACTGAGACTGAAAAAACTTTACATAAGTACTGTACATGAAGTTTTACAAAAGAGATATTTGTACATGAGATTACTACAGGTGGTTTGTACAGCCCACTCACCCGTGTGTAGCACACTCAGAATTGCACTTAGGAAAATTGTCAACAGTTTTAATGAGTTGGGGCGGGGAGGGGAGGCTGAGGTTTTCATGGCTTCAGAGGGGGACAGGGAGATTGGCGTTAAGGGCTCTCACAGCCTGGGGGAAAAAGCTGGTAAAGAATCGGACAGAGCGAGCTTTAATACTCCGGTACCTTCTACCTGATGGCAGGAGCTGGAAGAGATTGTGGGAGGGATGGGTGGGGTCCTTCACGATGCTGGAGGCCTTGCTGGAGCATTGTGCAGGGAAAATGTCCAGGATGGAGGGGAGAGGGGCACCGATGATCTTTGCAGCTGTGTTCACTGTCCGCTGTAGGGCCTTGCGGTCAGCAGCACTGCAGTTCCCGTACCAGACAGTGATGCAGCTGGTCAGCACACTCTCAATGGTGCCCCTGTAGAAGGTGGTGAGGATGGGTGGAGGGAGACTTGCCCTTTTCACCCGGCGGAGAAAGTGGAGGCGCTGTTGGCTCTTCTTGTTGAGCGACGTGACGTTGGTGGTCCAGGTGAGATCCTCTGTAATGTGCACCCCCAGGAATTTAGTGCTGCTGACTCTCTCCACAGTCGAGCTGTCGATGGTCAACAGAGTTTCTTCTGAAGTCCATCACAACCTCTTTTGTTTTACCCACATTAAGGGACAGGTTGTTAGCACCACACCATTCCGTAGTGTGTTTCATCGTTGTTGCTGACGAGAAGCTCATTTGCCACGGGATGAAGGCCGCAAGCAAACATGGCAGTGAGAGCGAAGGCCAAAGTCCTTGGAAGCCGCAATTATCAGCACAGAAACCTAAAGCAGAAGGGGCGGAAGCCCGCCCGTAGTCGGCAGGGTTCGAACCTGCGCGGGAGACCCCAATGGATTTCAAGTCCATCGCCTTAACCTCTCGGCCACGACTACGCCGGTTTGCGGGTACGCAAGCCTGCTCTCTTGGCTGGAGGCGGGCAGCACAGGATGCCAAAGAGCTTCAGACGCAAAATCCAGCTTAAGGACGAGGCGTGTTATTCGGTTGGAGAGAGGCTGCGCAAATTCGTGTGACGGACGCGCAAGAAAAGGGCACGGTCGCGTCTCCCGGCGCACAGGGGCGTCGACAAAAGCGTAGTCGGCAGGATTCGAACCTGCGCGGGGAGACCCCAATGGATTTCTAGTCCATCGCCTTAACCACTCGGCCACGACTACGGCGACCTGGACGTCCTCTGCCCTGTCGTCGTGCAGCACTGCCGCCTGACCCACTTGCATCCCAGCCAGCTCAGTCACGCAGCCGAGATTGCAAGCCGGCCCTGCTGCAGACAAAACAGCGGGCCCAACGAGGAGAAAGCCGGCCGTAACGTCTCGCACGAAGACGCGCGGCTGTAGCGGTTCAAATGAGCACAGAAGACTGCATGTGAACTCTGGCACATCTTTGAGCGCACGCCGCCACACGGCAGTCCTGTACCGGCACGACAGTAGGCTGAGGCCGCCAACAAGATGACGGCCCTACGCCCGAACAGGGACTTGAACCCTGGACCCTCAGATTAAAAGTCTGATGCTCTACCGACTGAGCTATCCGGGCTCTTGTGCAGTTTAACAGCTCTTTAACAGCACTTTCCCCACAAGCCGCCTGGAAGAAGTCAAGTCGAGCTTTACTGTCATTCTGCTGCATGTGTGGACATATAGAGGAACGAGATGT
>NW_026128114.1:0-12715 GCF_022985175.1 Labeo rohita | reverse complement strand
ATAATTATTGATCTAGAGAGTCCAGAGAACTATTACTGCAGTGGTTTGATCGAGATTGAGTGAAAAACCTAGGACTAGTTCGCAAAAGTAGGTTTTTCACATATTTGTGAATAATTAATGAACGATTTGATTGACAGCAATGGTTCTTGAGGCAAAGTTGTTCATCATGAGGAGATCTATCAAATGATATGCATATTGTGTGGATGTGTGAAACACCACGTGATTACAGAGCCAAAAAAAAATCGTTAGCGCCAACTAGTGGCCGATTTCTTTCAAAATTCTTACAGACCTTTAGGGCCATGAGTCGAACATGCCCAGTGAGTTTCGTTCCGATTGGCCTCAGTTAACCTTGTCTAATAGGTGCTCAAACTTCATTGGCCGATGGCGGCCATGTTTTTTGAGATACGCCAATGTCCTCATAGACCCTTATGGCACATTGGACAGAGACACTGCATACCAATTTTCAGGTCGATTGGACTAACGGTTGCATAGTTATAGCCATTTTTATGTTTTTTCAGGCTTATAGCGCCACCAAGTGGTCAAGCTCCGCAATTTTTTTATTTGACCAAAGATTGAGCTTTTACATATGTGTACCAAGTTTGGTGAAGATATCTCATTTGGTTCCAAAGTTATAGCCATTTTAGTAAAAGTGGCCCCGTCACTTTTGAACGTTTTGGCGCCCCTTTGCGACCGTGAGTCAAAAGTTCAACTTTTTTTTTTGATAATTATTGATATTCAGTGTCCAGGAGAACTTTCTGCACTGGTTTGGTTCCGATTGGGTGAAAAACCTAGGACTAGTTCGCAAAAGTAGGTTTTTCACATATTTGTGAATATGTAATAAAAACTTGATTGACAGCAATGGTTCTTGAGGCAAAGTTGCTCAGCATGAGGAGATCTATGATATGGTATGAAGTTTTTTGTGTTTCTGTGATTATATGTCATGTTACAGCAGCTCTTTAAGGCCAAGTTTCAAGTCTCTAGGCCTTGGTTTGGGCTTTCAGTTTTAGGTTGAAGCCTTTTTAGATAATATAGCTGCAAGCTGTTCAGCGCCACCTTTAAGGTGCTATGCCGATCTCCATGATTTGTCATATGATATTTTGATCTAGTGTTTGTGTGAATTAAGATTTTTTTTTACAATTTGAGATCTGATCCAGTGTTTTTTTTTAAGCTTTAGCTCACAACTTTTGTAAAGTTTTGAGTTTTCATCTTAGGTTTTATAAAGCTGAGTTTTTGGGTTTATATAGGGTATATGTGGCCACACCCCTTTTCTAAATGACCCCGTTATAGCTAACCAAAGGACAAAATTCAACATTTTTTTGATAATTATTGATCTAGAGAGTCTGGAGAACTGCGCTGCAGTGGTTTGATCGAGATTGAGCAAAAACCTAGGACTAGTTCGCAAAAGTAGGTTTTTAACATATTTGTGAATAATTAAATTATAACATTTAAAATCACATTTAGGCAAAGCTTACAATTTTGTTCATACAGACATATCAGTTTTTTACAATTATGCCACATTATGATTACAGTGAAATCTGAAAAAGACACAAACTGTTACAAAGAGAATACTTGCAAGTAAAAGTGTTGGCCCATATCATTTATTTCAAATATCTGTACAAGAAAATGTGTATGCATGTATGTCTCTGTGTGTGTAAACATGTTTATTCAGTATTAATATATTAGTTTAAACTTTTCGTTTCTGTGTGTGTATTTCTGTGAGCATATTCTCCATTTTGGATGTGTTTTACTGTCAGCCATGAATCCAGGTTGGCCTAGACCCTAAGCATACCACCTTAAAGACCTTAAAATGCTCGAACCCCGATAATTGCTGCTTGCAGCTATATTTAGGGGTTCGAGCGCGTAGCGCTGAAACCCTATTGTAATTGTTAGGATTTTTTTATTATTATTATTATTATTATTATTATTATTATTATTATTATTATTAAACTGAATTGTTAGCAGCTTCCCTAAAACTGATCGTGCAGCCCAAACCGTAAGGCCTAGAGAGCTGAAACTTGGTCAGAAGGTAGTAGTCCTCCTCGCTACTCAGGCGCAAAGAACCGCCCCAATCGGCCTAAAGGTGGCGCTACAGCGCAAAAAACTAACTTTTTTTACATTTTTGGCCATAGCTCGTACAATTTTTGTCGTAGACTCAAAAATTTTACATCGTTGCGATCCTTGGGTCAATACGCACAAAAGTGCACTGGCGCAGATTTTTCGTACGAGGCCCGGTTTTTCCGCAAAATGGCGGAATGTCCAAAACCTACTTTTGCGAACTAGTCCTAGGTTTTTCGATGGATCGGAACCAAACCAGTGCTGAAATATTCTCTGGACAGTGAATATCAATAATTATCAAAAAAAAGTTGAAATTTTGACTCACGGTCGAATAGGAACGCCAAAACTCAATGCTAACGTTAGCAAATTCTTACATTTGGCTATAACTTTTGAATGGAATGAGATATCTACACCAAACTCGATACACATGTGTATAAGCTCAATCTTTGGTCAAATAACAAAAATTGCACAGCTCTGCCACTTGGTGGCGCTATAAGCCTGAAAAAACATAAAAATGAATATAACTTTGCAACCGTCAGTCCAATCAACCTGAAAATTGGTATGCAGTGTCTCTGTCCAATGTGCCATAAGGGTCTATGAGAATATTTGTGTATCTCAAAAAAACATGGCCGCCATCGACCAACAAAGTTTGAGCACCCATTAGACAAGGTTAACGGAGGCCGATCGGAATGAAACTCACTGGGCATGTTCGACTCATGGCCCTAAAGGTCTGTAAGAATTTTGAAACAAATCGGCCACTAGTTGGCGCTAACGAGTTTTTTGCCTCTGTAATCACGTGGTGTTTCACACATCCACACAATATGCATATCATTTGATAGATCTCCTCATGATGAACAACTTTGCCTCAAGAACCATTGCTGTCAATCAAACCGTTCATTAATTATTCACAAATATGTGAAAAACCTACTTTTGCGAACTAGTCCTAGGTTTTTCGCTCAATCTCGATCAAACCACTGCAGCGCAGTTCTCCAGACTCTCTAGATCAATAATTATCAAAAAAATGTGGAATTTTGTCCTTTGGGTAGCTATAACGGGGTCATTTAGAAAAGGGGCGTGGCCACATATACCCAAAAGCCTATAAAACCTCAACAAAAACTCAAAACTTTACAAAAGTTGGTGAAACCATGTGTCAGATGACTCTTAAGAAGCATGTAAAATTTCATTGAGATCGGACCATAGGTGGCGCTATGACAGTTAAAAAGGCTTCAACAACACAAAATTTCAAAAGTAAATTGCCTTAAATTGCTATAACATGCTCATATAATCACAGAAACACTAGAACTTCATACCATATGATAGATCTCCTCATGCTGAGCAACTTTGCCTCAAGAACCATTGCTGTCAATCAAGTCGTTTATTACATATTCACAAATATGTGAAAAACCTACTTTTGCGAACTAGTCCTAGGTTATTCACTCAATCTCGATCAAACCACTGCAGCACAGTTCTCCAGACTCCCTAGATCAATAATTATCAAAAAAAAGTTAAACTTTTGACTCACAGTCGCAAAGGGGCGCCAAAACGTTCAAAAGAGGCGGGGCCACTTTTAGTAAAATGGCTATAACTTTGGAACAGAATGACATATCATCACCAAACTCAGAACACATATGTAAAAGCTCAGCCTTTGGTCAAATCCAAAAAATTGCGGAGCTTGACCACTTGGTGGCGCTATAATAGAGAAAAAATAAAAATGGCTATAACTTCGCAACCGTCAGTCCAATCAACCTGAAAATTGGTATGCAGTGTCTCTGTCCAATGTGCCATAAGGGTCTATGAGAACATTTGCGTATCTCAAAAAACATGGCCGCCATCGACCAATTAATTTTGAGCACCTATTAGACAAGGTTAACGGAGGCCGATCGGAACGAAACTCACTGGGCATGTTTGACTCATGGCCGTAAAGGTCTGTAAGAATTTTGAAAGAAATCGGCCACTAGTTGGCGCTAACGAGTTATTTGCCTCTGTAATCGCGTAGTGTTTCACACATCCACACAATATGCATATCATTTGATAGATCTCCTCATGATGAACAACTTTGCCTCAAGAACCATTGCTGTCAATCAAACCGTTCATTAATTATTCACAAATATGTGAAAAACCTACTTTTGCGAACTAGTCCTAGGGTTTTCGCTCAATCTCGATCAAACCACTGCAGCGCAGTTCTCCAGACTCTCTAGATCAATAATTATCAAAAAAATGTGGAATTTTGTCCTTTGGGTGGCTATAACGGGGTCATTTAGAAAAGGGGCGTGGCCGCATATACCCAAAAGCCTATAAAACCTAAACAAAAACTCAAAACTTTACAAAAGTTGGACAAAACATGTGTCACATGACTCTTAACAAGCATGCAAAGTTTCGTGAACATCAGACCATAGGTGGCGCTATAACAGTTAAAAAGGCTTCAAAAACACAAGCTGTGTATGGTAAATGGCTTCAAATGGCTAAATAAATGCTCATATATTCACACAAACACTAGATCTTCATATCATTTGATAGATCTCCTAATGATGAACAACTTTGACTCTTGGACCATTAATGTCAATCCAACTGTTCTTTAAATATTTCATATTATTTAAAAAAACTACTTTTTTGTGAACTAGTTCTAGGTGTTTAACTCAAAATCAATAAAACCACTGCAGTAAATGAAATTACAACTATAGCCACTAGATGGCAGTAGAAGACCACTAATGACTCATTGAAATGACCGGAACAGTGCTATTCACAGATTGTTTTCCATTGTTTTCCATAACTCTCACCTATCATTTATTTCAAATATCTAAAACTGCAACACAATGTGTGTGAATATATGCCCGTGTATGTGTGTCTGTGTTTGTATTAATATAATAGTTCAACCATTTCATTTCTGTGTGTGTGTGTAAGCATGCTTACTGAGTATTAACCATTTGATTTCATAGATCTAATCGTTCTGAACAACTTTGCCTCTGGGAGTAATGATGTCAATCAAACAGTTTTGACAGAAAAACAGTGTAATAGTTATAACACTTAAACACTGTGTTGACTAAGAAGTTGCAATTAACAGCCACTAGATGGCAGCGGTAGACCACTAATGGGTTCATTAAACAGTTCTTTTCACTTTTGCTGATGGACACATTATATAATGTCTATTATAACATTTACAATCACATTTATTTAAAGTTTACCATTTTGTTCATACACTTTTTTACCATTTTGTCAGATAATCATTACAGTGAAACATGAAAATATCATATAAACTCTTTAAAAGAGAAGATTTGCAATTACTGTCACCTATCATTTATTTCAAATATCTAAAACTGCAACACAATGTGTGTGAATGTATGCCCGTGTATGTGTGTCTGTGTTTGTATTAATATAATAGTTTAACCATTTCATTTCTGTGTGTGTGTGTAAGCATGCTTACTCAGTATTAACCATTTCATTTCATAGATCTAATTGTTCTGAACAACTTTGCCTCTGCGAGTAATGATGTCAAACAGTTTGGACAAAAACAACAACAACAAAAAAAACCACTATAATAGTTATAACACTTAAACACTGTGTTGACTAAGAAGTTGCAATTAATAACCACTAGATGGCAGCGGTAGACCACTAATGGGTTCATTAAACAGTTCTTTTCACTTTTGCTGATGGACACATTATATAATGTCTATTATAACATTTACAGTTACATTTATTTAAAGTATTTACCTTTTTATTCATACACTTTTTTACCATTTTGCTAGATAATCATTACAGTGAAACATGAAAATATCATATAAAGTCTTTAAAAGAGAAGATTTGCAATAACTGTCACCTGTCATTTATTTCAAATAGCTAAAATTGTAACACGTTATGTGTTCAAACTTTATTCAAAGATATTGTTCTAATTTTGTATTTACAAGTAGTGAACCTACATCTAGTGCATCTCAACACAGCTGGTCCAGTTCAGCTGTCTGTGCTGTCCATCACCTCTTTTACAGCTATAGTGACACCAGACTCTGATCAACGTGAGAAATGGAGTTCGAGTCTTTTATTGCCTGAGTGCACAGAGAGGATGAGGAAGAGCATGGAGATGCCCCTGAACCACACAGCTTTAAACAAGAGCAGGAGAAGTTGTGTGGGACAATCTGTCTGCTCCAAACATCTGTGTGCTGCTCTCTATGAGAACTAGTATCTGTCAAATATTTACATAGAGTAAAAATATGACATCTCATATTGTCATTATTGCATTTCTTGTCAAATTTTGTTTTTATATGTTCACAATTACATTCTAATTTTTGATATAGCTTTATCAGTTCTGTGGTGCAGTGAGCTGGTCAGCAGAAGGTTGCTGATTCAATCTTTGCAGTTGGCACCACCGCTGTGTTCTTCAGCAGGGCTCTTTAGTCCAAGTTACTGCAGATGGATTAGTCCTTACTAAGAGCTAAATTCAGTCATTATTTAGTCACATCCACAAAAAAAAAAAAAAAAAAAACACATTCCAAACATTCCTGGTTTGTGCTTATTCAATATTAGTCAATGGAGCCTGACTTGCAGATTCTTCATGAAATTATTTGACAATGTTTTTAAAGCTTGTGATACTCAAGTGTCATTGACTAATGTTGTGTGAAAAGAAACCAGCAGAACAAACTTGATCAAAATCAGATCCTCAATATCTTTTGGTCTTTGTCAGGATGTTTTTGTTGGCAGTGGGTTCAAAGAGGATGAAGAACTCATAGCAGCATCTGGTCCATATGAGGCAGTACGGTCAGGTGGAGTGATGGAGTCTCATCTATGGCACTGCACCTTTTCTAAGATGCTGCTGTGGGCTCTCCATCCTCACTGCAGTTGCCAGTTGCCAGACATTTGTGATCGTACAAAAATGCAAAGACAACAGAAAAACAGTTAACTGAGGAAAGTTTAAAAAATGTTAGGCTTTTTGGGTACATTATTTAAAGAACATATTTAAAGAACAGTTGATTGACAGCAATGGTCTTAGACAAAAAATTGTTGAGAATGAGGAGATCTATCATATGGTATGAAGATCTAGTGTTTGTGTGAAAAATGAGCATTTTTTAGCAATTTGAAGCCAAATTACAATATTTCTTGTTGTGTTTTTGAAGCCTTTTTAACTGTTATAGCACCATCTATGATCCGATGCTATGGTTGCTATGGTTTTAAAATGTAGTCCAACCCAAAATATATGGCACTACAGCACATCTATGATGGACAATAACAATCACAAACACAGAATATGAAATAGTTAAACTATTATATTAAAGTTCATTAAGCATTATTACACACACACACACACACACACACATTTTGTTGCACATAAGAGATTTGTGTATTAAATGGTAGGTGACAAAATGTTTAGTGCAAGTCTTTTTAAGATTTTATATATAATTTTCAGGTTTCACTGTAATCATAATCTTGTATTATTGTCAAATATGATATATGAATTTAAATGAAGTGTTAAACTTTGACTAAATGTGATTTGAAATGTTATATAGTGATTTATATTTGCATGAATTGAAATGAATGGAAAATCTGTGAATAGCACTGTTCATTTCAATGAGCCATTAGTGGTCTTCTACTGCCATCTAGTGGTTATAGTTGTAATTTCATGACATTTTAAAGAGCGATGCATAGTTTTTAAGCTTTATAACTGTTACATGCCTTTTTTTTGCCTGATGTTTTTAAAATGCAGGCTTGTTTAGAATCATATGATGATGATTTGACTTAGGTTTGTGAAATTTTCAATTAGATTATGAAATGAAATTTATTTTTACTGAGTAAGCATGGGTACAGTAGATCATGATCTTAAATTAAATGGTTATCTAAATGGTATTAATGTGACAAACCAGTCGGATTTCATAGATCTCATGACAGTATCCTCCACACAACATTTTGCCATGTTTACATTAGAGCTGCAAATGAATCCTGAAAATAATTGCAAATCTTCTCTTTTAAAACACCCATATGATATTTTCATTTTCAATGACAATGATTATCTGACAAAATGGTAAAAAAAGTGTACATCACCAACAAAATGGTAAACTTTAAATGTCGATGTGATTGTAAATGTTATAATAGACATTATATAATAATGTCCATCAGCAAAAGTGAAAAGAACTGTTTAATGAACCCATTAGTGGTCTACCGCTGCCATCTAGTGGCTGTTAATTTGCAACTTCACTTAGTCAACACAGTGTTTAAGTGTTATAACTATTACACTGTTTTTCTGTCAAAACTGTTTGATTGACATCATTACTCCCAGAGGCAAAGTTGTTCAGAACATTAGATCTATGAAATCAAATGGTTAATACTCAGTAAGCATGCTTACACACACACACAGAAATGAAATGGTTGAACTATTATATTAATACAAACACAGACACACATACATGGGCATATATTCACAAACATTGTGTTGCAGTTTTAGATACCACTAATAAATGATAGGTGACAGTTATGGAAAACAATTTCTTTTTATCTGTGAATAGCACTGTTCATCATTTCAATGAGTCATTAGTGGTCTTCTACTGCCATCTAGTGGTTATAGTTGTAATTTCATGACATTTTAAAGAGAGATGCGTTGTTTTTTAAGCTTTATAACTGTTACATTGCCTTTTTTTTTTGCTGATGTCTTTAAAATGCAGGCTTGTTTAGAATCATATGATGATAATTTTACTTATGTTTGTGAAATTTTCTTTTCTTTTAGGTTTTATAGACTCGGGTACAGTAGATCATGATCTTATTATTAAGTGGCTATCTAAATGGCTATCTAAATGCAAATAAATGATATGAAGATCTAGTGTTTGTGTGAATATATGAGCATTTATTTAGCCATTTGAAGCCATTTACCATACACAGCTTGTGTTTTTGAAGCCTTTTTAACTGTTATAGCGCCACCTATGGTCCGATCTCCATGAAACTTTGCATGCTTGTTAAGAATCATCTGACACATGTTTTCTCCAATTTTTGTAAAGTTTTGAGTTTTTGTTTAGGTTTTATAGGCTTTTGGGTATATGTGGCCACGCCCCTTTCTAAATGACCCCGTTATAGCTAACCAAAGGACAAAATTCAACATTTTTTTGATAATTATTGATCTAGAGAGTCCAGAGAACTATGCTGCAGTGGTTTGATCGAGATTGAGTGAAAAACCTAGGACTAGTTCGCAAAAGTAGGTTTTTCACATATTTGTGAATAATTAATGAACGGTTTGATTGACAGCAATGGTTCTTGAGGCAAAGTTGTTCATCATGAGGAGATCTATCAAATGATATGCATATTGTGTGGATGTGTGAAACACCACGTGATTACAGAGCCATAAAACTCGTTAGCGCCAACTAGTGGCCGATTTGTTTCAAAATTCTTACAGACCTTTAGGGCCATGAGTCGAACATGCCCAGTGAGTTTCGTTCCGATCGGCCTCCGTTAACCTTGTCTAATAGGTGCTCAAAATTCATTGGTCGATGGCGGCCATGTTTTTTGAGATACGCCAATGTTCTCATAGACCCTTATGGCACATTGGACAGAGACACTGCATACCAATTTTCAGGTTGATTGGACTGACGGTTGCGAAGTTATAGCCATTTTTATGTTTTTTCTCTATTATAGCGCCACCAAGTGGTCAAGCTCCACAATTTTTTGGATTTGACCAAAGGCTGAGCTTTTACATATGTGTTCTGAGTTTGGTGATGATATGTCATTCTGTTCCAAAGTTATAGCCTTTTTACTAAAAGTGGCCCCGCCTCTTTCGAACGTTTTGGCGCCCCTTTGCGGCCGTGAGTCAAAAGTTTAACTTTTTTTTGATAATTATTGATCTAGGGAGTCTGGAGAACTGTGCTGCAGTGGTTTGATCGAGATTGAGTGAATAATCTAGGACTAGTTTGCAAAAGTAGGTTTTTCACATATTTGTAAATATGTAATAAACGACTTGATTGACAGCAATGGCTCTTGAGGCAAAGTTGCTCAGCATGAGGAGCTCTATCATATGGTATGAAGTTCTAGTTTTTCTGTGATTATATGAGCATGTTATAGCAATTTAAGGCAATTTACTTTTGAAATTTCGTGTTGTTGAAACCTTTTTAACTGTCATAGCGCCACCTATGGTCCGATCTCGATGAAATTTTACATGCTTCTTAAGAGTCATCTGACACATGTTTTCTCCAACTTTTGTAAAGTTTTGAGTTTTTGTTTAGGTTTTATAGGCTTTTGGGTATATGTGGCCACGCCCTTTTTCTAAATGACCCCGTTATAGCTAACCGAAGGACAAAATTCAACATTTTTTTGATAATTATTGATCTAGAGAGTCCAGAGAATATGACTGCAGTGGTTTGATCAAGATTGAGCGAAAAACCTAGGACTAGTTCGCAAAAGTAGGTTTTTGACATATTTGTGAATATTTAATGAACGATTTGATTGACAGCAAGGCTTCTTGAGGCAAAGTTGTTCATCATGAGGAGATCTATCAAATGATATGCATATTGTGTGGATGTGTGAAACACCACGTGATTACAGAGGCAAAAAACTCGTTAGCGCCAACTAGTGGCCGATTTCTTTCAAAATTCTTACAGACCTTTAGGGCCATGAGTCGAACATGCCCAGTGAGTTTCGTTCCGATCGGCCTCCGTTAACCTTGTCTAATGGGTGCTCAAACTTCATTGGTCGATGGCGGCCATGTTTTTTGAGATACGCCAATGTTCTCATAGACCCTTATGGCACATTGGACAGAGACACTGCATACCAATTTTCAGGTTGATTGGACTGACGGTTGCAAAGTTATAGTCATTTTTATGTTTTTTCAGGCTTATAGCGCCACCAAGTGGCAGAGCTGTGCAATTTTTGTTATTTGACCAAAGATTGAGCTTATACACATGTGTACCGAGTTTGGTGTAGATATCTCATTCCATTCAAAAGTTATAGCCAAATGTATGAATTTGCTAACTTTAGCATTGAACGTTTTGGCGTTCCTATTCGACCGTGAGTCAAAATTTCAACTTTTTTTTGATAATTATTGATATTCACTGTCCAGAGAACATTTCTGCACTGGTTTGGTTCCGATCCATCCAAAAACCTAGGACTAGTTCGCAAAAGTAGGTTTTGGACATTCGGCCATTTTGCGGAAAAACCGGGCCTCGTACGAAAAATCTGCGCCAGTGCACTTTTGTGCGTATTGACCCAAGGATTGCAACGATGTAAAATTTTTGAGTCTACGACAAAAATTGTACGAGCTAGGGCCAAAAATGTAAAAAAAGTTAGTTTTTTGCGCTGTAGCGCCACCTTTAGGCCGATTGGGGCGGTTCTTTGCGCCTGAGTAGCGAGGGGGACTACTACCTTCTGACCAAGTTTCAGCTCTCTAGGCCTTACGGTTTGGGCTGCACGATCAGTTCTAGGGAAGAATAATAATAATAATAATAATAATAAAAAAAATCCTAACAATTACAATAGGGTTTCAGCTACGTTTCAAAAAAAAAAATCCTAACAATTACAATAGGGTTTCAGCTAATAAAAAATAAATTACAATAGCAGCAGCAATATCGGGGTTCGAGCATTTTAAGGTCTTTAAGGTGGTATGCTTAGGGTCTAGGCCAACCTGGATTCATGGCTGACAGTAAAACACATCCAAAATGGAGAATATGCTCACAGAAATACACACACAGAAACGAAAAGTTTAAACTAATATATTAATACTGAATAAACATGTTTACACACACAGAGACATACATGCATACACATTTTCTTGTACAGATATTTGAAATAAATGATATGGGCCAACACTTTTACTTGCAAGTATTCTCTTTGTAACAGTTTGTGTCTTTTTCAGATTTCACTGTAATCATAATGTGGCATAACTGTAAAAAACTGATATGTCTGTATGAACAAAATTGTAAGCTTTGTCTAAATGTGATTTTAAATGTTATAACAGTGATTTTATAAGTGTTAATCGATCATCAAACCTATTAAAAGCAGTTGTGTTCAGCTGAATAAGCCCATTAGTGGTCTTCTACTGACATCTAGTGGTTATTATTGCAATTTCATGCAATGTCTCATACAAACACTGAGATTTTAAACATCATAACTATTATAGTGTTATTTTTGCCCAGTCTCTCTTAAATTTTGCATAATTGTTTAGAATGAGATGATTTGTCATTTTTGTCACAGTTTTGAGATGTTGCAAGCTTTCTTTTAAAAATGTTAGGCTTTTGGGTACAGTAGATTTAAAGAACATATTTAAAGAACAGTTGGATTGACAGCAATGGTCTTAGACAAAAAATTGTTGAGAATGAGGAGATCTATCATATGGTATGAAGATCTAGTGTTTGTGTGAAAAAATGAGCATTTTTTAGCAATTCGAGGCCAATTACAATAGAAATGTTGTGTTTTTGAAGCCTTTTTAACTGTTATAGCACCATCTATGATCCGATGCTATGGTTGCTATGGTTTTAAATGCAGTCCAACCCAAAATATATGGCTAACACTACAGCACATCTATGATGGATCACAAACACACAAACACAGAAAATGAAATAGTTAAACTATTATATTAAAGTTCATTAAGCATTATTACACACACACACACACATTTTGTTGCACATAAGAGATTTGTGTATTAAATGGTAGGTGACAAAATGTTTAGTGCAAGTCTTTTTAAGATTTTATATATAGTTTTCAG
>NW_026128113.1:0-12718 GCF_022985175.1 Labeo rohita | reverse complement strand
TTAATATGTATTAATGAATGAAAAAATAAACAACTCAGTGTTATTTTCAACTCACTTAAACTTAAGTGCTAAACCAAAACCAGAAAAAAAAAAATGTTCCACTTGTTTTTGCACTTGACAACGAACAACTCTCACCTTTGTCTAGAGTGGTGGTCTAAGTGTGAAATGAGTGCAGTGTTTTTCCAGTACCTTTATGTTCATAAAGTTCTCACAGTCTAAAACTCAAATGAAAGAACAGCACTGCAGTATGTCTGCTTTCATTGTTCACTAGATCTACACATTTAGTGCACCAAAAATGAATATCTGCAGTTAATTTACTCATCCCCAGGCCATCCAAGATGTTTTTTTTTTTCCCCCTTGGTAGAACAAGATTTTTAGCTGAAATTGTTGTCCTTGCTGATTCATAAATTGTAAGCAGCAACTATCGGCAGTTGAGAGTCAAAAAAGCACATCAAGATACACTGAGGTTTTATGAAGCAAAACTATCAGTCTGTGAAATAAACTCAGCATCATTTACAACATTACAACATTACATGTTTCTGTTGAAGAGTTTGTTTCAGTGAACTGGTTCAAATAGCCAATTTACTGGTTCATTTACTTCATACCTCAAATGAAAGAGCAGCACTGCAGTATGTCTCCTTTCATTGTTCTTCGCTTGATCTGGAAAGCATCTGCTGTGTACAAACATCTGGCAGACGTCTGGCAGATGTCAGTTTTACATACATTCTAAATCATAAACATCTTATAGACATCTAATATACGTCTGTTTGACATCTGATTAAACGTCCTATAGACATATTACATTTTTTTTCTCCAGAAAAATATGATTAAACTGGCTATAAACACTATAATTAAATGAATAACCATTAACCAACTATCACATAATGGGAAACTACAACAAAGAATGAGGAACTAATGAAACTAGTAGTCCATGAAAACAGAAACCAAAACAAAATAAAATCGACACCCCATGATACACAGGTTACTGTTAATGGATGAATCTATGTTTTTGAAGCACTGAATAAAATGGCACAGTATACCAGTGCCTCTCCAACATTAAAACTGAAAACAATACACATTCAGACCATTACAGTATAAGGATAAGCTTTAGGCTCAAACCCAATAAATTAAGATGAAATCTTAATGTCTGTTCTGTTAAAATTTTCATATTTCTAAAAAAACCCTAAAAATTAAAATGCAATAAATTTGAACATTGAACATAAACCCATGTCTTAACACGACTAACGACTTCTTGCCAAATGTGCAGTTCAGAGGTTCATTTTGAATACCAGCTGAGATGCTTTTGACATCATACTGGAAACTGTAAAATGCATTTTAATGCCTAATGCCTTAAACTAAAATATTTTATTGAACAGACTATTATCTCTTCTACAAAGTTATGATGTTGCAATGTTGTGCAATGGGATGTATGTGTGCATTGTTCATTATTTTTTTAAACCATTTGAAAGGCCAATTCGTAATTGTTGAGCTTTAATTCTCTCGTTCTCTGTAGGTCAGAATGAGGACAGGCAGGAAACATATAAGATGTTATCCAGAGAACCGTTTTACTTAAGGAACAGAATCTCATAGAATTTCAAAAATTGAAGCTTCAATTGCATACTCATGTAAGTCAAATTTACTGTTGTTCATTTCATTATTGGATCAAATGTCACTGTTGGAGAGACTCCTGACTGTCAGATTCATATTTGTAATAAGACAAGTGAACCCCCTGAGTGCTGGTTAGAGCACAATAGTAAAAAGGATGAAGAGACAGGTGATTGGTTTAAACGTTGTATTGATATGAGATTATCAATTCCAGCCAGTAGAGGGATTAGTCTGGAGCACAAGAAATACAAAAAGATATAATGAATAATTAACAATAATTAGGCAGATAATAAACACCCACAACAATAAACACCCACGGGTACATAAAGGCAGCTCAAACATACTAAATCATTATTAATAATATTCCCAATGTAATATACAACTCAAATAAGGAAAATAAACTAAAGTTAACGTTTTAAGCCATAAGTGATCATCTGACGTGATGAATAACTCCATATATGCGTGTAATCACGGCACATAGAACGTGATCACTCGTTTCACATAAACAGCTTAAAAATATCAAGATTGCATGAGCAAAGTATTATCAAAACCTAAAACGGTAATATACATCTTGATAAATAGGAAATAGTGACACCTAGAGCAGCATTATTAAATTAGACCAGGGGTGCCCAACCCTGTTCCTGGAGATCGACTTTCCTGCAGAGTTTAGTTCCAACCCTAATCAAACACACCTGTCTGTAATTATCAAGTGCTCTTTGAGATCCTAATTAGCTGGTTCAGGTGTATTTGGTCAGGGTTGGAGCTGAACTCTGCAGGAAAGTTGATCTCCAGGACCAGGGTTGAGCACCCCTGAACTAGACTAACAGAGACAATGGCTACTGGCACGTCTATACATGTCCGGATGACGCAGTTAAAAATAACTCACTACCGATCTCAATAAACACAAAATTAAAGCAAACAGGCTTACTTGCAGGTCAATGACTAACACCTCAAAGTAACGGCTGCAGGAAATAACGTAAATTAACAGGTATACATGTCCTTTCAGCTATCGACTCAACAGATATAAACTTCAGCTGGCAACAGTGGCTTAACTAACCAGACTGCCCGGCTTGGAGTGTGATATACGAACTGTGATAGGATGCCACCTGTGCAACAAGTCCAGTCGTGAAATTTCCTCGCTCCTAAATATTCCACAGTCAACTGTCAGCTGTATTATAAAAACGTGGAAGCGTTTGGGAACGACAGCAACTCAGCCACGAAGTGGTAGGCCATGTAAACTGACGGAGCGGGGTCAGTGGATGCTGAGGCGCATAGTGCAGAGTCAATCGCTACAGACCTCCAAACCTCATGTGGCCTTCAGATTAGCTCAAGAACAGTTCGCAGAGAGAGCTACATGGAATGGGTTTCCATGGCCGAGCATCTGCATCCAAGCCACACATCACCAAGTGCAATGCAAAGGGTCGGATGCAGTAGTGTGAAGCACGCCGCCACTAGACTCTAGAGCAGTAGAGATGCGTTCTCTGGAGTGACGAATCGCACTTTTCCATCTGGCAATCCGATGGACGAGTCTGGGTTTGGCGGTTGCCAGGAGAACGGTACTTGTCTGACTGCATTGTGCCAAGTGTAAAGTTTGGTAGAGGGGGGATTATGGTGTGGGGTTGTTTTTCAGGAGCTGGGCTTGGCCCCTTAGTTCCAGTGAAAGGAACTCTGAATGCTTCAGCATACCAAGACATTTTGGACAATTCCATGCTCCCAACTTTGTGGGAACAGTTTGGAGCTGGCCCCTTCTTTTTCCAACATGACTGTGCACTAGTGCACAAAGCAAGGTCCATAAAGACATGGATAACAGAGTCTGGTGTGGATGAACTTGACTGGCCTGCACAGAGTCCTGACCTCAACCCGATAGAACACCTTTGGGATGAATTAGAGCGGTGACTGAGAGCCAGGCCTTCTCGTCCAACATCAGTGTGTGACCTCACAAATGCGCTTCTGGAAGAATGGTCAAACATTCCCATAAACACACTCCTAAACCTTGTGGACAGCCTTCCCAGAAGAGTTGAAGCTGTTATAGCTGCAAAGCGTGGACCGACGTCATATTGAACCCTATGGATTAGGAATGGGATGTCACTTAATTTCATATGTGAGTCAAGGCAGGTGAGCGAATACTTTTGGCAATATAGTGTATATCCAGAGGCTTCTCAAACAATAATAAAAAAATCCTTATGTGATCTATTAAGTATTGTTTATCTGAAATTGATTGAATGATTGTGGTTTGCTATTGGTCAATCTCATGTGAGAGACAGGTTGTCCTGCCCTCGACTTTAATGCCTTAAACTAAAGTCTTGAATGTAATATTATCACTTCTACAAAGTTATGATTTTGCAATCTGTGCTACTTTCCAGAAGTCATAGTTCCCCTTTTAATTTGCTGACTAGTTGTGAAATTAGTGGGATAGACATACATGTGTGATCTATCCTTTTTTGGAGAACATTGCTGATGCCATTAATCATATTAAACTCAACACATTTCCATGAATGCACTGGTGAATTCCGAATTCTGCTGATTGTTTGCTAAAAATTAAATCTTTTCCTAGAAAGTAATCTGATAGTTTCACTTCACCTACACTTAAGCAGGGCATTAAGCAATGAAGCCAGTAAGTCTTAATAACAATTACAACATGTTAGAATTTAATATCTAATCTACTGCCCAGATTGAGTTTGGTTGAGCGATGGAGCACAGAGTCGGGATCCCGGACCAATGAAATAAACACACACAAAAGTGCAATTCACTCAAAGGTACTTTATTAAGAGAAGACTCCAACATTTGTATGGTAAATATGGAGAAGTGAAAGATCAAACATCACATCCTTATAAGGAAGCACAACAGTACACCATGTCCTATGATTCTCTAGACTCTAGTCTACTCCTGCTTTTCAGGTTAGTATGAGAGAGGCACAGGAGGTCAAGATTATTACAATCTCACAATGGCCACTTTAAGACAGAATGTCTTATTCAAACACTCCTGTGCCTTTTATAAATCAATAAAACAATCATATCAGTTTTTAGTATTACTGTTACATCAGGATACACATGAATATGATTTATAATTGAATACATGTAATCATCTCTATGATTATAGCAAGGAAAAATCAAACTCTGGTTATACTTTATTTAGACTTCGTCTTCTGCATTCCGAATATACCCTTCAGGCTCTAACTGATACACACAAGCATAGCTACTGTACTCATCTTCATCTGATTCATGATCAGGTATTGGAATTGGAGGTGGTGGACGAGCAGTTAGCATAACTTGATAAGTTTCTCTTGCTGTAATCAAAATAATAGTACACATAATACAATTGTTGATACACTGAATTAGGCATGGAGCAATCAATAACATAATAAACATTAAAACAATGATCGGTATGACAGTAGTGAAAATCCAGGTTCCCCATTCATCCCAGAGTCTGTCCATCCAGCTGAACCAGGAGTCATCCTTTCTTGGCTCCGGGATGGATTCCCTCATGTGAGTTAGGATGTCTGTGATGTTATCTGAATTGTCTGGAATATAGAAACAACAAGATACCCCCAACATTTTACAAACTCCCCCTTTCTCAGAGGTCAAAAGATCTAATTTTCTTTAGCTCGTCAGTGATTAGCCCTACTGCATGAGTGGTATCATTCTCCAATTACAAAACCTGCCATGCTAGCCCATTGATTTTACTTAAAGCTATTGTTGTCCCTACTCCAGTAAAGAATCCCGCTAAGGACCATCCTATATTTTTCCCCTGGAGGTGTCCATGGATCAACTGTCTTATACCCATTGTATTGGTTAGGCATGCTATGTACATCTCGTTTCTTTCTGGACTGTTTTGCATCAGTCCCCTTGATAGTCTCACTATCCCTTTGTACCAATACTGTGGTTCCTGTGGAGAGTAAAGCAGGATAACAACATCCACACCAATCTCCCTCATTTAAGTGATAATAAGCCATTCCTCCAATAGTCCACCGTGAAATAATTATTTCCGGTCATGTATTTTTACCAATGCAGTATTTGGGAGAAACGTTGCTAGTTCAGACTGCAACACTAACCACTGGTCTTTTGAATTTTCTGGTGGTTGCGTATATACTTTAACAATTCCGCCAGAGTTAAGAAATTTTGTGGCCAATCCAAAACTGGATAGTGCCTTTGTTGCTATCTCAAACCACGTTGTTCCTTTGACTAGCATCCACTCAATCAATAATCGTAACATGTTATGGAAATGACATCAGGATTCCACTTTCTTTTTGTATACTTCAAGCTCTCCCTGGTTCAAAGTGAACAGGTAGAATACAGTTTTATCTGGATATACCCTTTGCAATATTATTTCCTCTGAATTGTGGGCTCTAAGATCTCTTTCGTTAATTGAACAATAAGTTTGTCAAATGCTAGAATAGCTCAGACAACTGAACACAGAGTGAAACTTTCCAGTGGTGGGTAATCCATCAATCAGAATTTGGCCCTTAGTGCATACAGGGTTATATAAGGAGTTAGCACTGTTTGGCTCAATGGGCCACCTATCTTCTAGCCTCGGATAACCCCCACCTCACTATAAGAGGTAGTTGATTCCTCAGCTTAGTCAGTGTCTTTCCTTCTCCCTGTTAAGCAGTAAGGTGAATCCCCTTTCAGGATTCTATTCTAAATTGGAGCTTTCCTGATCTCCTGTAGAGTAATGCATTACTCTTGAGGCATGTATATACTGTGGCTGGTAGTCCGTCAAAACTCCCGTCCTGGTTACTGCAATCACAGTGGCTGGTCCGAGGTACTTCGGCTCTCCTATCCTTGTCGGCTTCAGACTTTTGATCAGCACACTTTCGCCTGGAACAAAAGGGTGTGTAGGCTTTTCTGAGGGGAGAGGAAGACACAAGGAAACATCAGCACATATAGAGTTCAGTTTCTCTATTAAGGAAGTCACTTAGTCCTCCTGTATCACCTCCAGGTCTCCTAAAGAAGCAATGCCTGTGTGGCCTTTGACCCATGGGGTAGGGAAAGGCCTACCCATTAGTATCTCAAATGGTGAGAGTTTAGTGGTGGAAGATGGAGTCATTCTTATTTTGTTAATACCGCGGATAACAGATCTACCCATTTTTTCCCTGTTTCCAGGACGGCCTTGGTCAGCCGTCCCTTAATGGTTTTGTTTAAACGTTCCATGTTCGAACATGACTGCGGATGGTAGGGTATGGGGATATGCCAATCAATGGACAATGATTTGGCCAAAAACTGCGTTACCCTGGACGCGAATGGCATCCCATTGTCACTCTCAATTGTAGTAGGTATACCAAATCTGGGAATTATCTCTTTGGTTAGAATTTTAACCTCGGTCTTAGCGTCCTCTTTTGCACATGGGAATGCTTCTGGCCACTTTGATAATCGGTCTAGTATAACCAGTTACCTATTGGTGGCATATGCGTAAAATCGATCTGCACATGCTGAAAAGGTGCTTCTGGGTGCAGTAGTGCTTCATGTTTAATTGGTCTGTGTGGATTTACCTTCGCACACGTTTGGCTGTTTTATGTACATTTGCGATGCAGTACAAACAACTTATTACTTGTACTACTTTTGCACAGCTTGTATGTGACAAACCATGGTAATGCCTAATGGGGATTACCAATCCTAACTTTGGGAGTGCTCTTCTTCCCTTTTCATCTCTCACAATACCATCTTTATCTGGGGCACATCTGTGCTTACTCCAATGTTCTAAGTCAGTTTGTGTCAGTTGACTTTGCAGAATCTTAATTTCAATTTCAGGTACATTAGTTATGTGTATAGTCATAGTTACCTGACTTTTGTTACCTATGTCAAACGGCAGTTTAATCTGGGCCTTTCCTGCTTGTTTCGCAGTCTCATCTGCTTTTCTATTCCCTACATCATCTCCCGCTGCGTGACCTTTCACCTTTACTATGGCCACTTCGGCAGGTAGATGTACTGCTTCAGTTAACTGTCCTATTAGGTTCGAATGCGCTATTGGTTTACCATCTGCTGTTTTGAAATCTCTAACTTCCCATGTTCTGGCAAAGTGATGCACCACCCCCCATGCATACTTTGAATCAGTATAAATTGTTACCTGTTTTCCTTCCATCAGCTTACATGCTCTCATTAACGCTACCGAGCTTGCGCTGAATTATAGTCTAAGGCATAAGCCTCTATTATTTCTCCAGTTTCTGACACCACAGCATACCCACAAAGGTAGACACCATCAAAAGGTTTTGAGCATGATCCATCAACATATATGTGCTCCTCCCTATCCAGGGGCGAATCCAAAAGATCGGCCCTGAAAGACCACAAGGAAGTCAATTCAGTGATACAATCATGACTTTCATTACCATTTATCATGTCAGCCATTCCAAGAACCCCTAATAAAGCAGGATTAATGGATGATGTCGGTTGAATGGTAAGATTTTTTGTGGCCAGCAGAATTGCCTCGTATCCTGAGCGTCGTTGTGCTGTCATGTGTCGCGTCTGCATGTTATGTAGGATTGCTCCTATCTGGTGTGAAGTATGTACAATCATTGGATGCGACAGGACAATCTTCTCAGCCATCTGAACAACTATAGCAGCTGCTGACACAGCACAAAGGCATGCTGGCATACCTGCAGCTACATTTTCCAATTTCCTAGACAGGTAAGTTACAGGTCTGTAGGTGGAACCATGCTGTTGCAACAGGACACCCATGGCCACCTCTCCGTCTCCCGGACATGCAAATGGAATTCCTTCAGAAAATTGGGAAGTCCCAAGGAAGGGGCCATGGTGATGGCCTTCTTCAATGCCATGAAATGCATTTCTGCCTCGTCAGTCCAGTTCAAAGGCGTTTTAGGTAGAGCCTTGTGATCGATTAGACTTCTCAGATGTCATGTATCGCACAGTCAGGTATTCAGAATCTGCAATAATTCACAAGTCCCAAGAAGCTTTGAAGCTGCTGCACAGTTTGTGGGGACTTCATCTTCCTGATCATCTGGACCCTGTCCGTGGAAATTGCTCGCAGACCTGGCATTATTATGTGTCCCAGGTATGTCACCTTGGGCTGGACCCACTGGAGCTTTTCTTTCGAGGCTTTAAACCCAGTTTGTGCAAGGTCATTGCAAACTATGATAGTGGCTTTTTCACAGTCCTCACGCATTTCTGAAGAAATTATCAGGTCATCCGCATACTGGAGGACACAGACTGTGGAAGGCAGGTCAGTCATTTTGGCTAGTGTCCTTTGGGCAAGGCATGTCCACGTATATTGTGCATTTTGGAAAGTGAATGCTAAGATCAGCTGAGTTTCTGGATGCACAGGTTCAGAGAAGAAAGCTGCACACATGATTAAATACATCAGAGTTTCTCAATTCCACTCCTCATGTACTGTCGCTCTGCATATATTGCTTGGCTCTCTTATTTAACCTGATTCAGATAACCAGCTAGTCCATGACTGAACTGTGTTGCGATTAACATGGTCCAAAATATGAATTTCATCATATGTTATTACCTCAAGACGACTCGCAGTACCCGCTGCAGCTGTCTGCAATCAGTTGTAGCGGGTTTTGTCGTAAAAGAACAGACCACTAGATGGTGCAATTGATATCAGAAATGAGAATTGCCATTAGCCGAGTAAAATTATGAATGAATGACGCATAGTAGTTCTGCTCTAAGCATGGACAAGTTTTTGAAAAGACAGCAAGTGCCAGGTAAACGTAAAGTAGATGATGAATGTACTTCAAAGATCGCAACTACAACAAAGAGAAGAAAATATGAGAAAATCTGTTTAAAAAACAATGAATGCTGTTACAAAGTACAAAAAAATAGTACATAGTAAAGCTGCATGCTTTACTTTTAATGTTTCTACTCTAAAAGTGACTAGTTGCTTGTTTAGTTTTTTTCAGTAAGTTGTCACACACTGAATTTTAATTATTACATTTCAAATAAATCCTTCTGAAGTTGTGTTTGTGTTTATGTGTAAATGCGGGGGTGGGGCTTAATTTTTTTTTTATTCTGCAAAAGGGGGGCCCGGCAGAAAAATTTTGGGAACCACTGGTTTAAACAAACACGAACTTCCCTAAAACATGAATATATAACACCTAGGCTACGTTAATTAACTAGCCAGCTAACGTTAGCTTAAACCATAGGACCAACAAGGATGTTGGTTAAGGAAATGTCCTGCCTTGCAAAATCACATTCACTTGTAATGTAAATATTCCTTAGGGAAAGTCGCAAATGATATTTGCCACCTTTGTATGTCAAATATACTGTATTTTCCCCATCTTTTTCAGTAGAAAAAAAAATATACTACTATAACATACTATAAAATTGTTTTTTAAACATAAACAACTAAATTAAGATGAGGCTTATGCTCTTAACTACAAAAGATATAGAAATAAAGTGAATTTTGTCATTTACTGTCAGTGCCATTACAAATCTGTTTTACTGCTCTACTAAAGAGCATGTTTTTGAATGTTTGTGTGTTTGTCTCACTGTTTTGTGGTGCCCTCTACTAGATTAAAAAAACTGAATCTAGTCTTTGAAATTCTGTATACAGTGACTCTGCACAGTGTAAGTGGTACTGTAGATTCACTTAGTTTCTCCGTAACAGCATCATTCAGTCTAACTTATCCACAAGTTTCCGGGGGGCGCTACTGTAAAAAAGAACGTGGTTACAACTTCCGGTGAGGTGGCGGACGTAGTATATGTGGAATTTTGATTTAAGTATTGTACTTAACTACATTTTAAATCCTATCCGTTACTGAGTGAAAAAAAAATAAAATAGTAAAATTAAATAAACCAAAAAAAAAAAAGTGTGCGTGGAGGGAAGGAGGGGAGCGTGCATGCCGGAAACTACTGATTGCTTGATGAGCAGGAGAACAAACGCAGTGCGCTAACTCAAGAAAGATGGAGACGGACAAGACAGATACACATGATGTAGACCCAGATGAAAGTGAAATGCTGTTGAATTTGAATTCTTCAGAAACAAACCCATGGCCATATTTACAAGACCACTTTGAATTTAAGTGCAAGAAAGGCAACAGCATTATTATGCGGTGTAAAGTTTGTTTGCACAAAACGACTGAATTGGCAGCTTACAAAAGCTCAACATCAAACCTGCGCAAGCATGTTGAGGTAAGTTAAATATACTTTTTTTTTTTTTTTTTTTTTACGTAATTATTGTTCTGTTGCGTTGCATCAGTATGTGACATTGCAAATGTTGGTTAGCACTAGGGTTTGGAAATTAACAGGAACTTAGGACAAAATTGCCAATGCACAATTAACGTTAAGCTATTACCAGTGTCACAATTTACTTAAGTCTATGTAAAGAGTTAGAATAGATCTGCAGATGTCGCGTTAGAATTGGGCATTAATGTATAACCAATCATACACTTGTGTTGAGAATGCAGTGTCCAATCGAAGCATTTTGATTTGTTAGTTCAGTGCCTGAGCTGACTCTGCATTTGCAATTTCTCTCATTATCGTAAGTTAAATGACAAATTGTAACAGATTTTTTTATTATTATTATTATTTTATTTTTATTTTTTTTGCTTTGAAAGTGCATAACTTACAGTAGACTCAAGTCGTGGACTGCTACTGAAATAAACAATGTTTTTATTTTATGATCAGTAAAGGTCATTAAACAATATATATATATATATATATATTTATTATCAGTAGACAGAATTACTTATTTTTTTAATAAAAATGTAAAAATGTCCACCTGTTTATGTATGTATATGAGGTTACAGTTACATCAAATTTAACTGTGAAGGTTAACATTCAGTGTGTGTGTTTAACAAAAGGATGCTCTGCTGAATCCACAGTTTATGCCATATTCAGTGGTTGTGATATTTAATGTTTTATGGGATCAATGGGATTAATTTATTTTTATTGTATTTTATTTATTTGTTTTTATTGCACTTTAATTTGTAAAGTTGTTTCCTCAATTGAAAACAACCAGGTTGAGATTTACAGTCATGTGAAAAAGTTAGGACACCCTGTTGAATTTCATGGTTTTCTGTATCAGGACATAATAAAAAATTGTCTGGTCCTTGGCAGGTCTTAAAATTTGGCAAATAAATCCTCAGATAAACGTCATCACATGACATATCACACAGTGTCATTATTTATTTAAGAAAAATACAGCCAAGATGGAAAGGCCATGTGTGACAAAGTTAGGACACCCTATGAGTCAATTGCCTGTAGATCCACTTTTAGCAGCAATAACTTGAAGCATTCATTTTCTTTGTGACTTTATCAGTCTCTCACATCGTTCTGGAGGAATTTGGACCACTCTTCTTTTCAACGTTGCTCCAGTTTATTGAGGTTTGTGGGCATTTGCGTATGCACAGCTCTCACCACAGCATTTGAGTCAGGATGAGCTCTGGACTTGGACTGGGCTGTCGCAACACCTTGATTCTTTTCTTTTCAGCCATTCTGTTGTAGATTTGCTGGTGTGCTTGGGATCATTGTCCTGTTGCATGACCCAATTTTGGCCCAACATTAGATGTCGGACAGATGCCCTCGTATTTGACTGTAGAATACTTGATATACAAGCCCAGGACTTGCGGCTACAAATCAAGCCCAAAATGATCAGCCCTCCTCCAGCATGTTTGTCTTTTGGTATGAGGTGTTTTGTGCTGATTTGCTCTTTGGGTTTTCACCAAACTTGGCGCTGTGCATTATGGCCAAACATCTCCACTTCGCTCTCGTCTGTTCAAAGGACATTATTCTAGAAGGCTTGTGTTTTGTTCAGATGCAACTTTGCAGACCTAAACTGTGCTGCAATGTTGTTTTTTTTTTAGAAAGAAGAGGTATCTTCTTTCTTCTGCCAAGCCTTTCAAACATGCCATTTTTGTCCCATAGTTTTCTAATTGTATTGTCAAGAACTTTATCATTTAACATGTTAACTGAGGCCTGTAGAGTCTGAGGTGTAGTTCTTGGGTTGTCTGCCGTTTCTCTGAGCTTTACACGGTCTGATCTTGGGGTGAGTTTTCTGGGACGTCCACTCCTGGAAGGAGAGGTGTCTGTTTTAAACGTCTTCCACTTGTGAATAAACTTCAATTTGTTTGGAAATGGCTTCTAGGTTCTAGGTTTTATTTTCCAAATTTTAAGACCAGCCAAGGACCATTTTTTTTTAATGATGTCCTGATACG
>NW_026128112.1:0-12725 GCF_022985175.1 Labeo rohita | reverse complement strand
GTTTGAGTATATGTTATCAGTTAGTTTATCAGAACTTTTTCAAGACTGGATTATCACCAGTTAAGATGGATGTTATGTATTTAACTTTTATTTTAATTACATTTTATTATTGTTTATATTGTTAAAATAACATAAAGCAAGTAAATATATATTTATCTAACCACAGTTGTTGTAATTTCAGCTGCACCTAAAATAATTCGTACAACTAATATTACCTGAGAAGTTAAAGTAAATATTGCTAGACAAATTTGCCCTTTTAAAACGTGTACAGTTCAGTTAAATGATAAACCGGGTACATCACCTGAATATGCTTGTAGTTTTGTGTTGGATGTAATCTTTGGGAATAAAAATACTTATATTTTATTTGTAAACATCATCATTTTTGCTTATTTCAGGTAATGTCAAAAACTAGCGAGCTGAGCCAGTAGTAGGACTGACAGTGTCATATAAATTGATTCAAACTTGTGACTTCAATCATTCAGTTTACGCGATTCACTAGCAAAAAAACTGATCACAAGGGCCATTTATTTTCGAATTTCGACATCGCTTGTAAAAATGTAAAAAGCATGTATAGTGATGGGTGAAACGGAGCTTTTCGAAACACCGAATCCGATCCTCTGATCCAATGCGGCGCAAAATGATTCAGTGTTTCGAACCGCTCCAATCGGATCGCGATACGTGAATCATTTGATTCAGAGTGGGACTTAAAAGCGCGTATCACGAATCATTTGGGGACTTTGGAGCGGGTTCGCAAATCAGTTGACTCAGATCGGAACTTCGAAGCGGGTTTGTGAATCTTTTGGTTCAGATCGGAACTTCAGAGCGCTGAACGCGATTTAGATTGGGACTTTGTAGCGCGGATCGCAAATCAATTAAATTGAGTGTGAATCGCGAATCATTTGACTCCGATCGAGACTTCGGAGCGTGAATCATTTGATTCAGATTGGAACTTGCCCAGATAGCAAGAACGCTTGGGCCAAATGTGGCCAATAGCTGGCACATATGGCTTAGATATGGCATGGCTGAACAGATATGGGCCAGATTGTTACCATATATGTTTTGCCATAAGTTTAGAATTTGCGGGAAATTATTGCTTGGTTCACAGCTCCTTTTGGGGTATATGGTCCAGATAACAACAAACACATTAGAACCAAGTAAGGTTTAGCTATGGCTGACATTGGTAAACATCGACTTCTGGCTAACATTTGGATTACACTTGGAAAACACATCAAGTTTGGCTGATGTCCGGCAGGCCACACCTCGGTTGCTACGACGACCGCGTCAATTTGACCGAAAGGCGGCAATCGGTCTTTGTCAGGTGACGTCACACTCACGAGAATCGAATTGCATTTTGGGTATCGCCGCCATTTGTAAGGTATCAAAGCCGAGGTGTTCTGTAGTTGCAGAATTGTTCTTTTGATTTGCTTCAAAATTGTACGTTTTTGTTGTGTTAAAGTCAGCGATGGTACATTGCACGATAGAAAAGGTTAAAAACTGACCACAAGGAAAGATATTTTAGGTCTCCCACTTGAAAGGCAACATGCAGTGGAAGTAACCAAGAAGCGTCGGATGGCCTGCATAGCAGCGGTGATACGCAAAATCATCATATTTGCCCTCGACATTTTCATAAAGGTAAGTAAGCGATTTTTTTTTTAGTATGTGCTTATTTTTTATTTTCTATTTTCTTTAGTACCTAACGTTATATCCACATGTTGCTTTGGGTTATCAATGCTATTCAGTGGTGTAGTGCAGGTATACGGCATAATGACAAGTGTGGATAAATGCAAATATTCCCTAAAAGCACCCAGTAAAGACAGTGATGCGGTCAGGATTCCTTTTAAATATGTTTGATGGTTGCGCCGGCGCCGTCCCCCCACCACAGATGCTGCCTGTTCATACGCGAGAGCATGTCAGCTTAGTGGTAAAATAATTATTATTGATAACTAATTTGAATCAGTACATTATAACGAAAACAATACCTTAAGAATAAAAAGCAGGTTTCCAGGGGTTGCCAGGGCACCACTAAACAGACAGCCAAGGAGCAGAAACGCCTCATGTACCATGCAATGTCACGCAATCGTTTTATGCATGGGAGATTTATTTTATTTCACTACTGAAATTCTTAACTAAATACTTAACTGAATACCTAACTAAAATACATTTTTTGATATTTTTATTTTTTATGTATTTCTGTATTTCATATAGGTTGGTGTGACTAAACTGTAAGAAAAAAACAACACATTGCAGCCAGCTGAGATGATGACCCACCAGGCTGGAGGAGATGGTCAGCTACACACTGAAGGCTGGAGGAGATGGTCGACTTCACAAGACACCACTCGATGCCACAAACTGAATGTAACTTGTGTGTACCCAGAAGAAAACTGACTGCTTTTCATGTCAGACATAAGGGAAATTCTCACTTCATTTTAAATACTTCTGTTGACTTCATACACCTCGGATTGGATCTGCCTGCACAAACACTGTTTTATACAACTGTTACAGGCACAAAATTATCCCTCATTAGTTTGTGGTGTCCTTTGGACACAGTATAGCAACGATTGACTGCTTTGAGATTTTCACAAAGAAACCATTCAGTGTAAAAGTGTAACATTAATATGGATCAGTGTTAATTGTTAATGACAAATTATATAAGTTATGGTTCCTAAAACTTCTGCTGAGATTATCTCGGTCCCATATCTACTTGGTTTGCTTCTGTTTCTCCACTATGATGATTTAAACGGTCTTTACTTTACGGCTTTGTATACTTTCAGTTCACTGCTCAATGCGACGATACCTTCAAAATGGCGCCTCGGTGACGTCACACATAATAAACGCACGTGACTGACAAAGACCGATTCTCTCACTGATTTTCCGTCATACAAGTGCTTCAGGTAAGGGATATTTTGGCATTTTAAAGTAATTTTATTTAAATATTCATGATTATGTGTCAGCATTTGTAGTTATTAGACGTTTAGTTATTTGTTTCATTAGGAAAGCGTCGAGTTAGATCATTTTTCTTTGTTAAATGTGGTGTTTGCGTAGCCCGTCGACAGATTCCAATAATCACGCAATCCGGGTTAATGCAAAATCACGTATTTTAGATAGAGATTGATTTGTGAAAACGTTTATAAAGCGTTTTTTCACGTTTTCAGTGTTTTTTACTGCTCTTTGGTGTGGTAAAACATACAGGCTGTCTTGATGTAAAATAACAGTCGAAGCCATTAGAAAAATCATCTTACATTTCTTAAAATGGGCTTTGATGTAACGTAGTAATACCGATTTCATAGTCCCGTTTTTTTTAACCGTTTTAAGCGGTTTTCAAAAACTCAAATGATCGAGCTTTCTATAGATGTCCCAGTTAGCAAATTAGATTAGATTACGGCCAGATCCTTTGGCCCGGATCTGGCCGTAATCTACAGATAAAGTGTGGCCCAGATTAGTATTTGTTTGCCGGCCCAAAATTGGCCCATATGTTTTTAGCCAGAACTGAACCAAACCAGAGCCATAACTCCGCCATTCATGAGTACTTGATGCAATGTTGAGAAAATACTTAGAAAACTGAAATAATTTTTTTATTTCAAGTCAAATGCTGTATTCCAGGAGGTAAGTATAGCCTAGTAAATGGTGTTTGTGTGAATATCCACAAAACTTGAAGACTTTATGTTAGCAGTAGGAAAGAAAATTTTTAAAGATAAAAAAAGAATTCATGAGATAATCATAAATAATTTGTTGCCATTGTGTAAATAATATGTAATAAGTAAAAAGTAAGTATAGTTTGAAAATGTATTTAAAAATGTAACAACTTGATTATATAATCCAGATTACATGTATTTGGTTACCCCACACTGTTGAGCATTTTGATTTTTAGTGTAATCCTGCAGTCTACCTTTCAGTTTGTACTACTGATAATAATTATTAAATTTCTCTTCACTGTAGGTGCTGTCAGGCAGAATCCACTGACTGGAAGGGCTTCAGATAAAGACATTGAAATTAACTGTATATGTATGTGAAATTTGGCTAGCAGAAAACACATATTAAGTTTAGCGACTACTAAATTATCTCTAGAAATAATTTTGATTAAACAATTAAATGTCTGCTGTTTGCTGTTGTGTCCCCAAAAATGCCAAAATCAAACGTAGGCCCTTGTTATAGAATGTCCACTCTGGAATTTACTTAAATAAATAAATAAATTGAGACAAATGAATGTCCCATTTGTGTCAAAAGTGAATATAAAATATTTTATATATACTTTGGATATCTAGATAGGTAACACACTTGTTATTTGTTCTTCTAAATATATAAAATATTATATAAGTTTTGTTTAAAATAATAAATATTTGTATATATTTCTTTTTTTTTTTGTATTGTTATACATCGAAGATAACTGGTAAAATAAAATAAAATTCAAGCAGTTTACATGAATTAAGTTCTATATTAACTTTACACGTATATTTTTTAAAATTTTATTTTTATTTTTTGGCACTTTGTGGATGTACTAGCCTACTTGGCTACATAATTAACACATTAATTAATAGAATAATCAACAAACTGACTTTCATAATATATTTTCGAAGTAACCCATCCGTGTTTTTAGCGCGTCATCAGCGCCCTCTAGCGACCGTGTAACTGCCACTGCAGCGAGAGTTGCTTTGCTGCAGAGTGGACACGCTAGATCTGAAAGCTTGCGTGGCTTTGTGTCGCTTGTGTTTGTCTATTTCAGGAAGACGAAAGGAAACTCGAGCCCAGCACACACTGACATGTAAGGCAGAGCGTTAACCCACGGCAGTCTGAGGCTTTTAAAGCGCCGGTCTGGTTTAATTTCCGCATGAATTCTCGCGCCGGAAGAAAAAGAAGATGGTGCTCCGGATCAGAGAGCAGGTCTGTGATCAGTTACCTGCGCTCACCTGATACACACACCTCACCTGTACTCACATCACTTGTGGCTTTGGACAGATGAGTTACTTGAATGCGTCAATTACAAACACACGCTAAACATTTGTGCACGTTTTGTCAAGGTTCTCTCGAAGTGATGATCAAACAGGGATGTTAATGAAACCAGTCTGTTCCGAGTTAGGCTGTCTGGTCTTTAATAACGTTATGCACAGTTCATGAAATGCTTTATAGTTTTGGTCGGAAAAACTTCTAAAATTCAGTTTACGGTCATATCCTCATCTGTAAATGTTGTGTGTAAATTCATGCAAGCATTTCCACTTTTGCATAAAGGTCCGTCCTGACTTACACATATATATTTTCAGATACCCAATTACAGTAAAAAAGTACATAATGCCAGCAAGAATGCAAGCTGTTATGAAAGGCATAGGAGGCAATTTTGTTATTATGTAAATAAATACCATTTAGTTTCATTTTGATATTTGCTTAATAAATGACAATAATGTTTTTAGATTGAAACTTTTTTTGACAGATTCCTAAAATATTTGTGTTTTTTCTTTATTATGACAGGTGGTCATAAATAATAGGGTAATAAATTGTTAAGCACTGTATGTTTTCATAGCATTCAGCTGGCATGTTTAGAAATGAAATAGTGTGTTTTGTCAATAAAATTAAACAGAGAAAATTTGGCTTTTATCCGATTAACCTAAAAAAAAATTATAAATAAATAATCTAATCAGCCAACTATTACCAAAATAATCATTAGTTGCAGCCCTAAAATATATAATAATTGAATGTGCAAGGTGTGAAGGATATTTTGAACTGTGAATAATGTCCATTAATACTGTTCATATATACTGAGATTTCTGCGAAATTCTACTTTACTCTTGTGCTCACCAATGCTGCATTTGTTTGATCAAAAATCTAGGGCTGTCAAGAAACATTTCTGATTAATCGCGTTGAAAACAGTTGTGCTGCTTAATATTTTTGTGGAAAATAAAATTTTTTCAAAAGAACTTTGATTTGATCAGTGATGGGAATACTGTGTTATAAATTATTATGTATTTATAGTAAATAATCAAACAAATTACTGTACGTTATATTATGAGAAATATGTTATTAATATATATTAAAATTTTATTTTTATTTATATATAATATAAAATTATAAAAATTATCCAAAGAAAATAAATATATATGCTTGAAAATATTCTTTGTTGTATTTTCTCTCAAAACAATAGTTCATTTGGAATTCTTCAGCTTTTAAGAATGTGTTTTGTATTTATATACACATAATAATCGTCCCTGTTTTGATTACAGCAAATCAGTTAGCGAACGCAGACAACGTGATTAATATTCAAACCCAAGCTTTTATTTTGTGTGTTTAATATTAATCAATAGTAGAATTCGTGGTAGTAACAGCCCTAGAAAAAAAATACAAACAATAAAAACAGTAAAACTGTGAAATATTATTACAGTTTAAAATTGCTGTTTTCTATGTGAATAACTTGTAAAGTGTAATTTATTTCTGTGATCGTAGCTGTATTTTCAGCATCATTACTCCAGTCTTCAGTGTCACAAGATGCTTCAGAAATCATTCTAATATTTTGATTTGCTGCTTAAGAAACATGTCTGATTATTAGCAACGTTGAAAACAGTTGTGCTGCTTAATATTTTTGTGGAAAATGCAATAAATTTTATTTTTCAGCTTTCTTTCAAAAGAACTGGATTAATTTAAAATATATATATTTTTTGCAATATTATAAATGTTGTTGTCATTTTTGATCAGTTTAGTGCATCCTTGCTAAATAAAAGTATTATTTATTTTAAAAAATGCAAAGGCTTCGAACCTTTGAATGGAAGTATTTATGTATGTTTATATATGTTTATATAATAATATGTGCAGGGTTTATTATGGTTAAATAAAACTAAACCATAAAAAACACTTTTGTTACTTGAAATAAACATTAAAAGAAATAAAACAACGTTTACACCCTGTTTGTGTTTCATCTTCGTCTTTTAATGGCGGCTCGCACACTAAACACTAGCATATAATGAAGGCATGCGAAGTGCATTTACTTTTGTATGACTTGTTCAGTGATATGTGGCTTCAGCTTAGTAATACACCAGTTCCACAAACACTCGGAAGCATACGTCAGAATCTACTTTTCAAAGCGATTGGTTGTTGCCTGGCGTTTGCGCTCGAGATCTGCATAAAGTTCAGGAATGCCCAGCCTTTTTGACGCTCTCAGCCGCTCTCAACGCTTTCTCTGTGCCGCTTTCAATCCCATAATGCACCTCAAGAGCGTTTACGCTCAGCTTGAATGGAATGAATGGAAAACTCTCCGCTCCGCTTCACTCGCTACGCTGTAGTGGAAATACGCCGTAACACTCATTACAAGCAGAACCATACGAGGAGGCTCGGCAGCAGTGTATTATGATCACTTTGTGGCACTGAAACTGAAATGGGCGTAACTTTGTCCTGCCAACCAATCGGTTGCATAAAGTGGGTGGGGTTTACAACAGGCCACGCCCCTCAGCCGTTTGCTTACTTGTACAGCTAATCTAAAATGACTAAAAGGAATACTTAAGGCAAAAATTTAAATTTGCTGAAACTGTCCTCACCTTCAGGTCGTACAAGAAGAAAGTGAATGGGTGCCGTCAGAATGAGAGTCCAAACAGCTGATAAAAACATCACAATAATCCACAAGTCATCCACACCACTCCAGTCCATCAGTTAACATCTTGAGAAGCCAAAAGCTGCGTGGTTGTATAAAAACAAATCCATCATTAAGACATTTTTAACATCAAACCGTCGCTTGCAGCTAAAATATGAATCTATATTTCATAATAACGCTTCCTCAAGTGAAAAAGTCAATCTCTTGTTGTCTCACATCAAAATCCATATTTGTTTAGAGGTGTTTTCTCTTGTAAACAATGCGTGATCTGTGCAGATTTCTCTCCTGATTCAGACCAGACTACTTTTCAATGGAGAAATCATTATCATTGATTATGGTTAAAAACGCCTGATAAATTTGTTTTTTTTTTTTTCTTCTCAAGATGTTAACCAATGGACTGGAGTGGTGTGGATTACTTGTGGATTATTGTGATGTTTTTATCAGCTGTTTGGACTCTCATTTTGACGACATCCATTGGTGAACGAGTAATGTGATGCTACATTTCTCCAAATCTGATCAAGAAACGAACTCGACTACATCTCGGATGGCTACATTTTTGGTTGAACTATTCCTCAAACTAGCCCTCAAACATATCAAAGCGGACAGAAAAGGAATTCAAGTGTATATTTGCATGAGCGTCTCAGACGGTTACATGGAGCTCATCGCATACGGAGATATGCTTTAACGAATGTACGTGCGATGTTTGTGTGCGTCCTAATCAATCCAGTGGAGGGTCGTGTTCATGTGTTTTTTTTTAAAAGTACTTTATTTTAGAATAGCAAGTGTAGCACTAAACTGCAACCGTCTGATGCCGAAGACTGTTTCAGCGTGAGATATAGATTCAGCCTTAAACACAAGACCAAGAGACGCGTGTTTAGACGTAGCTTTCACACGGACGCGCACAAAGGAGATCTCAACTGTCCAAACTTGATTTTTTTTTCAATCAGAGAATATGTAATTCGTTTTTTGTGCAATATGTTTCTTTAATGCATGTTCTATAATAATCGTATATGGGATAGTTTTCAAGTATATTCGAGTGAAGAATTTCAGAAGCCAATTTGAAACCACAAGAAACTCTTCGAAACCACCGAAACATTCCGTTGTTGTAAATGGCTTATTTTAAAGGACTTGTTTTATAAGTCTGGCTTTTATGCTTGTGTTGGGGATGTTTTTGTTTGTTTTTAACGTTTCATCACTCCTGCCGTTTTCGCAATGGATTTTGGTGCGTTTGCTTTTAGGAAATGAGTGAAAGCAGACTGTAGGTGAACGGATGATCAAAATGTGCAAAGACAAGAAAGACGCTGCCGAGGTCAGAGGTCGTCTGGCGTTTGAGCACACGGATCTTAAACACTCTTTCTTACTGTTAAACACTCTCTAGTCACGTTTATGACAGATCTACACTTTACAAGAACATGCATGGGTCATACTTCACCCCAGATTATTATTATTATTATTTTAATTATGATTAAGCACATTTTTTCCTGAGTCATCATTGCTGTAATGTAAAAATATATATATATAATCAATTAAAAATAAATTGAAATATATTTAAATAATTATAATTATAAATTATAAAAATGTATTTAATATTTTACATAATTGTTATAATCTTGTTGTGGATATAATAATGTTATTTTAATGATTACAAATAATTTTAATCATAATTATTATGTAAACAATGTTTTTTACATAAAATTAATTCGATTTCGTTTTAGCAATGAGAATTGGAAAAATCATGGGAAAAAGTGTGTTTTTATTTCATTGTGTATGTAAACATATCATTAATTTTGATTTTGGAGTGAAATATGACCTGTATATATGTTCTTACTTCTAAGATTCAGCTTTTAGACCTGGTTCAGATCAGCTAAAATTGATGTGAATAGATGAGAACTAAGTTTGTGTTTTAATAGAAATAAAAAATAGCACTTGATTAAAGGGTTTTGAAGACTGAGTTGCTCATTTTGTGTCTGTTTGCTGTGATTGACCAGCAGTTTTACAAGTGTGATTTGCCCGTTCGTGGTCTTTCTCTACTGTGATTGGCTGGCACCGAGAAGCTGAACTCTGCCGTGATTGGTCGAGTCGCACAGGAGCAACTTCCCCTTTAAATCCACCAAATGGTCGATACAGTTGTTTCTGGTCTTCAGATTTGATTTTGTCTTCTGAATCCCCGTACGTATGAATCTATGAACATGAACTGTGCATATTGATGTATATAGTATGTGTCAGCGGTGTGCCTAAATGTACTGTCAATTATATTTTCTTATTTTTCTTTAACAAAGTTAAGTCGAATGTCACGGTCATTTTAATAGACTGAAAAGGACTCTAAAGGAGTAGAGTGTTTGCATTATGCTTCTAAAACATTCATTTTGAGCAGCTTTACTCAGTATAACACTAATAAAATTAACTCCAACTCACTGCCCTATTCAGAGTCATTTACTGTCTGTGTATGAACGAATGAATGCTGTCTGATCAACATTTAAATAAATGCAACAATTTTAGCTGTTACTGTGCTTATAAAATCAAATTAATGTCAAAGTGCTGTTGGAAACTCAGAAGCGAAGACCAGGAGACTCTTGGGTATCTTCAGCAGAATTCTTTATTGAGAATGCGCTGCGTAGCTCTGCAGTCCTCAAAAGTCTGACTAAGGCAGTGATACATTGTAGTTTATATACATTTAGGGGCAGTCCCCTAAAATGTAGACAAAGCACCTGGGTGACGATCCTAAACAAAGCATGCAAATGAAGTGCATATTTTATTTTATTTCATTTATTTATTTTATTTATTTATTTATTTTGATTAAGCCAATACTAAGTTACCAGGAGTTTTGTATTGTATTTTTGATTAGAGCAGTTGTAGTGAAATTCTGGTGTTATTATTCCAACAGAGGGCTAACTCCCAAGTTACTTGGGTTCTCTAGAGAGCTTGTATACAGGATATAGGGGTAGCTGATATGGAGAAGAAGTAGATTCGTTTGGTGGAGGGAACATGTGGTTGTGTTCCCTTTGGCTTCCAAAATTCTCGGAGTCCTGATTGAGAAACCTTGTGTTTTTAGCTCAATCTGTAAGTACTTGTTTGACTGTCTGTTTTTGAAGGTTTCACTTCAATCATTGTGGATGTTTAATGTTGTTTGTTTATTTTGTAGAAAGGACTCCTTAAAATCTTTAAATATCACCAAGCTGCTTGTTTCACTGCCCTTAAAGAAGGGTATGTGTTCATAATAACAGCTAAATATTTAAGTGCAAAAGAACTTGGTATGCTGGCTGGAAAAGGAGGAAAAGCCAGGAGTGGGACTGAAGCCTCAAATCAACTTTATTTCAACGTACTCAATGTTTTTTTTCTTACTGGACTAAGCCTGAAATGTTTGGGGAAGTGCAAGTATTAATTTTTTACTACCTCAAAGACACTGAACTGTGTGTTATTCATTTTTTCTGTTGTTGTTTCTGAAATCAATCGTTTAAGTTTTTGGAGTTTTTGGTGGGGTAATAAGAGAATTTAACACTAGAATAAACAAGGATCACACAGAATTAGCTCGGTGGTTGTTTCTTTAATTTAGTAGATCAAAGAAATTACTCTGGTAACACGGGAAGTGTTACAGATGGCGCCCAAACAGGGACAACCACCAAATTATCAGAGCTGAAAAAGTATTCTGTGTGAATCTTTGATCTTTAAAGTGTTATACTTAGCCTTTGTTAAAAACCCACAAAAATGGAGGGTGATGAGATCGCACCTGATCAGGATTTTTCTTCTAAAGCTTTCACTCAGAGAAGAGAACCTGTTCATGAAATCATTGATACCTTTAATGAACTTTACATTGATTCAGATGATGAAAAAGAAGTAACTGTTACTGAGGACCTACCACCACCACCACCTCTTGATTTCAATGAGCATAGTCACCACATGTATGGAGTTGATGGCAACCAGTCACGTCTCACCAGCATTGAAGAGCACCTAGCCAACCTTGAACATCAAGTAAGTGAGCTAGTTAATGAGACGCAAGTCAAGTTAATGCTAAAATCTCTTGAAGATAAAGTTTTTTATAAGTTGCAAAGAGAAACTGATAGATTAAAGGAGTGGACCCAAAGCAAGATGGATGACATGGGAAAAACCGTCATTGATTGTTTGAAACGCAGAGATAAGCAAATTGAGGAGCGAATGAGAGCTTTTCAACCAACCGTCTCTACACCAGTCTCTGATGAGTTACCCAGAAAGTCAGTAAACTATCAAACTCCGGTAAGACAAGTCACAAACAGTCACCAAAGTCAGTCTACTGCTCTATCACAACTCTCTGTAACCCAATACAATCCTCCAGTAAAGCTAGAGTTTCCTACCTTTGATAACTCAGATCCTGAAGATGCTGTTACTTTTATAGAGAGGGTGGAAGAATATCTTGATCTTCGTCCTTTAACTAGTGAAGAACTCTTGGCTTCACTCTCAGTTGTTTTAAAAGGAACAGGAAATGACTGGTGGAGAGCAGAGAGAGCTAACATTACTGACTGGAGAACTTTCAAGCAGAAGTTTTTATTCTCCTTCTTAAATGAAGACGGCCAAGAAGTCATTGCTCAGAAACTGGCAAGTCGCAAACAAGGTCCGAATGAAAGTGTCAGAGACTTTGCTTTTAATTATCGAGCCATTTGCCTCCGAAGCAAACCTGAGATGACTGAAGGTGAGATAGTGAAGGCCATTCTTAGGAACTGCAACCCACGTTTAGCGTCACTTCTCAGAGGAACAGCTAAAACTGTGGATGATGTTGTTCGTTTGGGGACACAAGTGGAGAAAGATTGGGTAGAGAGCAAGAGGTACTGGACACAAGTAAGTGGTGAAAATCAGAAGAAAAGAGTAACCTCTGAAAAACCAGACCTGAAAACTCACCTTATGATGGTAGACCGAACAGATAATATCAGTTCACTTCAAACGTCCATTACCATTAACCATAACTTCATCAATGCAGTGATTGACACCGGGAGCACTTACTCCTTGATACAAGAAAAGGTATGGAAGATGTTGAAACCTCAAGCTAAATGTTTGCCTCCCAGTACACAGACTTTCATGCTTGCCAATGGACATCGACAAAAAGCTGTTGGTAAAGTGAGAGAGAGCTGTGAGGTTCAAGGGAAGACGTTTGAAGTACAGTTCTATGTACTCAAGGATGGTGACCTGG